>NC_134882.1:45827984-45837984 GCF_041734735.1 Babylonia areolata | reverse complement strand
GACAGTCCAACGCTTTAACCACTCGGCTATTGCGCCCGTCATCTACTATCCACTTTGCGCTTGTAGCTTGGTTTCCGACCGAGGATAGGCGCTATATGAATATCCATATCATATTCATATTATTAGTATACGGTAGTGGTGGTGGTGGTGGTAGTAGTAGTAGTAGAAGTAGTAGTAGGAGTAGTACAAAATGTCCTAATTTTCTTACCAGCAAAAGTAGGCATGTGCATATTATTATCGGGCCTGATGATTTAAAACATAAACAAATTGGATCTTCGAATGCGGCAATGTGACAGTGGTAGTAGTAGTAGTAGTAGTAGTAGTAGTAGAAGTAGAAGAAGCAGTAGTAGTAGTTTGAAAATTCCAAAACTAGGCATGTGTATATCATCAATCTATTGGGTGTGATGATTTAAAACATAAAACTGGAACTCTGATGGCAGCAATGTGACAGACTATAGGCAAAGCTGGTCCTCAGCTGCAATCATTAAGACTCACTTCAGCCCGTAACAACGCTAACGTCACATATCTCTGCATCATTAGACTCCCTTCAGTCTCCAACAATGCTAATGTCCACATATTATCTCCCATTTCGTTCCCAGCTGATGACGGCCTTTTGTTATTCCAGGTCCAGTCAGCGTGTCATGTATTATCTATGGTGAGGTTTTGTAGGGGTCTTCTTTTTCGATACCATTCCCTACCGGATGCTGTTGGAGGTATTGATTGTTCTCAGTGGCCATTTACAGGGGAGGTGGCACGTATTCTGTCATGCAACGAAACTTTTTGTTTGTTTGTTTTGCAACAGTGCAATAAGTCTATAAAATAAACACACACACACACACACACACACACACACACACACACACACACACACACACACACACACACACACACACACACACACGCGCACGCACACACACACACACACACACACACACACACACACACACACACGTGTGTGTGGGGGGGGGAGGGGGTATGTGATTCACATGTCATTTTTTGAGCTGACTTGTATGCCTATTGCCGTTCTATACCGCCATTTAGGCAGATATGCTCCGTTTTCGTGGCCGTTATTATTGTGTTCAGTGTCAGGGGGCATTAGATGGACGTCTTTTTGTGAATAAGACTGGTACTTGTCCACCACTATGTTTCGTGTGACGGTCGACCTCGTGACTATTTCAGCTGGAAGTAGCAATAGCGATACTGTACTTGTGCCCCGTACCACTAGGACTCTTCGTGATAGCGGAGGCACTGGGTAGCCCCTATTCCATACAATATTTGGTCTACGTGGAGCTTAGATTGATCGAAGAAAACGCAAATTCTCTTACTAAAAGCTGGGAGGTCATTTTAGGGACACCCCCAGCAGCCTTGGGGCTCGTCTTCTTCGTTCCGTTAGCCAATGTCTCTTCGTGTTTAGTGACAGTGGAAATAATGGTAATGTGACGCTTAACTCACCCAGTTTACTTATGTTATTATGAGGATGTAGTTCTGCATCGAAACACTGGTTACAGATTTATTATCCAAACTTATGGATTGTCATCTTCTTGTGGATTTCGTTCCAAAAATCGGACTGATTTAACATTTACATTTCTATCATCATCATGACAGTCACCAGTTTCACCATCTGCAATCTCATGTCACCAGTGTTGCCAGTATCACTGCCCTCATCATAACCAAGATGGTCATCTCCCTTATAGTCCTTAACGATACTTTGTCATCATATTTGTTATCATCTGACCCGCACGACAGCCGACTGGTTTAAGTGTTAGTATTTTAATCTTAGAGTCCTGGAGTCAGTTGCATTGCTCGGACGGAAGACAGCCTGGTATGGTCGTAACCCGCTACTAACTGTGTGTCGTATGGAACTGACCAATGGCGTAGTTCGGTCAATGTAGGCATTTAGTCACTTGTAACTGTCAAAAAGTTAGAACCAAGCAATGCAACTGGCACTTGGATTCATATCTCAGTCACGGCGTCTTGTGGGTAAAGTGTAGGGATTTTATTCCCGATCTCCCACGTCAACAGGTAGGGCAAACGTACTGATGCCTAAACACCCTTCGTGTGTACACGCGTGCAGAAGATTAAAATACGCACGTTAAAGATACTGTAATTCACGTCAGCGTTTTGTGGGTTATTGAAACACGGAAATACCATTTGCGCACACCTTTCCGAAAATGGAGTGTGGCTACCGACATGGCGGCGGTCAAAAGAGTTATACACGCAAAATTCCGTTCATGTCTGCGAGTAACGTGGGAGTTGCAGCCAGTTTTCAGTTTCAGTAGCTCAAGGAGGCGTCACTGCGTTCGGACAAATCCATATACGCTACACCACATCTGCCAAGCAGATGCCCGACGAGGAGCGTAACCCAACGCGCTTAGTCAGGCCTTGAGAAAAAACACACACAAAAAAACACAAACAAACAAAAAAAACAACAACAACAAAAAGCCAGAGAACGAAGACGATCATCATCATCATCTTTCCTTAGTCCTGCAAGTGACACTGTTCACATTTTATCTCGCTGCCTCGGAGGTTTTTTTTGTTTGTTGATTTTGTTGTTTTTTTTTCATTCAGAAAACAAACAACAACATCGACACACACACACACAAAAGTATAAAAGGAAATGAAAACGGATTCAGGAACCACCCAAAAATTATCCACGCAGTAAAGAACAAACACATTTCGCCAAAGAAAGATGTATCTGTTTCAGAGAGTCAAAATGTTTCCTGTATGAACGACAGACACGCACACGTCTCGAACTTTGCCGCTGAACGATAGGGGGAAAAATAATTCAAACAAGAAAAGCAGCAGCTAGCACACACACACACACACACACACACACACACACACACAGACACACACACACACACACACAGACGCACACACACGAAGAAAACAAAATACCGCTATCATATCGTGGACACCCTCTCGTCCAGTGTATAGGAGGTCTCTATCTCAAAAAGCAAAACCGAAGGGCAGGGGGAACGTGCTCTGTGAACCAGAAGCGATACGCGTCACCGCCTCAGTGGAAGAAAGGGAGGGGGGATGTGGACGTCGGTGTGTGTGTGTGTGTGTGTGTGTGTGTGTGGGAGGGGGGCTGCTGAATAGAGCAGACCTTGTCAGGACTCCATGATCAGCCGATCCATCAAAGCTTGCTCCAGGAGACGCTCATCTCTTCATCCGTCACACGGCGCTTTTCTGGCACCTTAGACCCCCTCCCCCCCCCCCCAATACCCTCCCCTTCCCTCCCCCGCCCCCTAGAAATGATGTTAGGGGTTCCTAGGGGGGGTGGGTCGGGGCGAGGGAGAGAAAGGGAGAATGTCATGGTGTACTGGTTTATAGAGGGCGAAGAGAAAGTGGAAGAGAGGGGGAGGAAGTCGATTGATTGTCGGTACGAACAGGAATACTGTGGCACTCACAATTTATTTATTTATTTATTTATGACTCGTCCATTCAATTCTTTCCCTTTTCATGTATGTACTGATTGACTAAAATATGTGTTTGTTGTTTTCTTTTTTACCTGTCAGTTGTGTTTTTACTGCACAGTTGATTTTTTTTTTTTTCATTAAAATGTTTAATCATTCGTTTGTCGTATTACGTTTTTCTTCGTCCGTCTTTCTGTCCTCATTCATTCCTCCGTCTCCTTTTTCTTCATCTCTCTCTCTCTCTCTCTCTCTCTCTCTCTCTCTCTCTCTCTCTCTCTCTCTCTCTCTCTCTCTCTCTCTTCTTCTTCTTCTTCTTCTTCCTTCATCGTACCCCTTTAACCGCACCCTCCCCTTTGACCCCCCTTCCCTGCCTGTCTCCCTATATATTCACGTGCTCATGGACAGTTTTTGCTTTCTTTGCTTCAGGAGGAGAGAAGAATGAACCCGGGTTCAGCCACAGCCAGACCGATGGATTGAGGGACCCGCAACAAGAAGAGAGTATCTCAGTGCTCACGTGACGGAGAGCGAGAGGAACGTCCTCAAAGCCCTTAACGTCACAGCCAAGATCAAGAGGGACAAAAAAAAAAAAGTTACAGGAAAGCCAAGCTCTGAAATCTTTTTGGCAGCAGTGCCCGCGCTGGAAGCCTCCCCCTAGCCCCCCCCCCCCCCCCCCCCAACCCCCCCCCCCCCCCCCCCACGCCCCTGGAACCCTCTTGAATCAATACCCTTCTCTGGGATTTGTATAAAACCCGGCTTGACAGACATCAACACCAATCTTGGCAGACTGTTGATCGATTGCAGCGCATTGTATTCCAGAACGAAAGCATTACTTTTCTGCAGAAACCACAGAAACACAGGAAATACATGCGCATGCGAAGAAAATTTCATGGAGAGGGAGAATAGAGCAAAAAACGTGGACACAAAAAGAGAGTTCAAGAGTTCAAATAGAATTGGCAGCTTTGACTGACAGCGAGATATTCTCGTGACAACACGTTGCCTTAAAACGTTTTCGTGAACGAACGCGTCACAATTCACAATGCGTCAACACTGCCAGCAAAGAAACGTGCTCAGCAAAGTTTGGTTGGTTTATGGCATCAGCAACAGCTATAAACGATGATTAGGTAAGCTTGGGAAAGACACCATAAAATATAACGAAATAAAATAACAAAACTTTCTTGTGAAAATCGATTTTAATCCGGCGGGCATTTCGGTCCTCGCGTCCTACAAATCGCTAGTTTTCTTCAGATCTTCAGAGCTGGTGTGAAGAAAATGTCTCTGTGTGTGTGCTGAACGGTGAATTACCATATACACTTTCCAAATTGGAGAGAAAACTTTTTTTTTCTTTTCCTTACTTTCACAGCATCAAACGATAAAAGGCATGAAGAAACAACTGAAGCAGAAATAGTCGGGAGGCAAGTTTGAAAAAAAGAGACTGAGATCACTTGTGACAGAAATCGATCTCGTCTGTTACGAAAAGCTATTTTTTCTTGTCCCTTTCTGTAAAAGTGAAAGATGGAGGAAGGGGGGAGGGGAGAGAACGGTTCTCTAACCAAGAGATAAAGAAAGGAAACGAAAATCAAGAAAAAAAAAAAGAAAAAAAAGAAACCACCTGAATTACAGAAACAGGAAACAGTTGGGTTTCGGGATGGGATTTGTGTTCTGAGCCGAGCAGGAAAGGAAACATTGTGAAGAACTTGGCTGGAGCAGGATCAAGTCTCTGGAGAGACTCCACCTACGACCCGTGTTGTTTTTTTGTTGTTGCTTTTTTTTTTTGTGGATGCTGAGGTGAAGATGTGGGCAGGGAGGAGGAGGAACGTTCCGGTGGTGGTGGTGGTGGCGGTGGAGGTGGTGGTGGTGGTGACCCTGTCCTTGGTGCCTTTAGCGGACGGGGAGTTCCGCCACTCCATTCCCGTGGGTGAGTACAAAACTACCACCACCACAAACCAACCCTTGTGTTCTCTTCCGCTTCTCTCTTTGTCTGTCTGCCTTCTCCTTCCTTCCTTCCTTCCGTCCCGTGTCTGCCTGATATATTTGTGCCATTCTCTGTGTCTTTCTTTGTCTGTGCGTTCGGGTAGACCGTTGTCTGTCTTTGTCTTTACCGGGTGCGTTTTGGGCTTTTCTCTGTCTTCCATTGTCTCTCTCTCTCTCTCTCTCTCTCTCTCTCTCTCTCTCTCTCTCTCTCTGTGTCTCTCTGTCTCTGTCTCTCTCTGTCTCTCTGTCTGTCTGTCTCTGTCTCTCTCTCTCTCTCTCTCTCTCTCTCTCTCTGTGTGTGTGTGTGTGTGTGTGTGTGTGTGTGTGTGTGTGTGTGTGTGTGTGTGTGTGTGTATCTTCAGTTTAACGTCTATTCACTAGACGGAAAGGAGTAAAGAAGTGGATAAAGGAAAGGGAATGCATGTGAATATTTGTGTAAAAAAAAAAAGTATTCATGTTATGTATCAGAGGAAAAGTATATTTTTAGAAAAAGGCCTAAAAGGAAAATTGAGTGAGTGTGTGTGTGTGTGTGTGTGTGTGTGTGTGTGTGTGTGTGTGTGTGTGTGTGTGTGTGTGTGTTCGGGCTGATCTCTGTCTTTCTTTGTCTGGCTTGTGCGCTTTGTACTTTTTTTTTATTTTTCTTTTTTCCTGAAGTGCTGATGTCTGTCTGTCTGTACGTATCTCTTGTCTTCCGTTTTGCTGCCTAGAGTGTTTGTGTGTATCTCTGTCTTCCTTTTTTGTTGTCCAGAGTGTTTGTGTGTATCTCTGTCTTCCTTTTTGCTGTACAGAGTGTTTGTGTGTATCTCTGTCTTCCCTTTTGCTGTACAGAGTGTTTGTGTGTATCTCTGTCTTCCCTTTTGCTGTACAGAGTGTTTGTGTGTATCTCTGTCTTCCCTTTTGCTGTCCAGAGTGTTTGTGTGTATCTCTTGTCTTCCTTTTTGTTGTCCAGAGTGTTTGTGCGTATCTCTGTCTTCCTTTTTTTGCTGTCCAGAGTGTTTGTGCGTATCTCTTGTCTTCCTTTTTTTGCTGTCCAGAGTGTTTGTGCGTATCTCTGTCTTCCTTTTTTGCTGTCCAGAGTGTGTGTGTGTGTATCTCTGTCTTCCTTTTGCTGTCCAGAGTGTTTGTGTGTATCTCTGTCTTCCCTTTTGCTGTCCAGAGTATTTGTGTGTATCTTTTGCCTTCCTTTTTGCTGTACAGAATATTTGTGTGTATCTCTGTCTTCCTTTTGCTGTACAGAGTGTTTGTGCGTATCTCTGTCTTCCTTTTTGCTGTACATAGTGTTTGTGCGTATCTCTGTCTTCCTTTTTTGCTGTCCAGAGTGTGTGTGTGTGTATCTCTGTCTTCCTTTTGCTGTACAGAGTGTTTGTGTGTATCTCTGTCTTCCCTTTTGCTGTACATAGTGTTTGTGTGTATCTCTGTCTTCCCTTTTGCTGTACATAGTGTTTGTGTGTATCTCTGTCTTCCCTTTTGCTGTCCAGAGTGTTTGTGTGTATCTCTGTCTTCCCTTTTGCTGTCCAGAGTGTTTGTGTGTATCTCTGTCTTCCCTTTTGCTGTACAGAGTGTTTGTGCCTATCTTTTGCCTTCCTTTTTGCTGTACAGAGTATTTGTGTGTATCTGTCTTCCCTTTTGCTGTACAGAGTGTTTGTGTGTATCTCTTGTCTTCCTTTTTTGTTGTCCAGAGTGTTTGTGTGTATCTCTGTCTTCTTTTTTTCTGTCCAGAGTGTTTGTGTGTATCTCTTGTCTTCCTTTTTGCTGTCCAGAGTGTTTGTGTGTATCTCTTGTCTTCCGTTTTGTTGTCCAGAGTTTTTGTGTATATCTCTTGTCTTCCTTTTTGTTGTCCAGAGTGTTTGTGCGTATCTCTTGTCTTCCTTTTTGTTGTCCAGAGTGTTTGTGCGTATCTCTTGTCTTCCTTTTTGTTGTCCAGAGTGTTTGTGCGTATCTCTTGTCTTCCTTTTTTGTTGTCCAGAGTGTTTGTGCGTATCTCTTGTCTTCCTTTTTGTTGTCCAGAGTGTTTGTGCGTATCTCTTGTCTTCCTTTTTGTTGTCCAGAGTGTTTGTGCGTATCTCTTGTCTTCCTTTTTGTTGTCCAGAGTGTTTGTGTGTATCTCTTGTCTTCCCTTTTGCTGTCCAGAGTGTTTGTGTGTATCTCTTGCCTTCCTTTTTCCTGTCCAGAGTGTTTGTGCCTATCTCTTGCCTTCCTTTTTGTTGTCCAGAGTGTTTGTGCGTATCTCTTGTCTTCCTTTTTGGTGTCCAGAGTGTTTGTGCGTATCTCTTGTCATCCTTTTTTGTTGTCCAGAGTGTTTGTGCGTATCTCTTGTCTTCCTTTTTGTTGTCCAGAGTGTGTGTGCGTATCTCTTGTCTTCCTTTTTGTTGTCCAGAGTGTTTGTGCGTATATCTTGTCTTCCTTTTTTTGCTGTCCAGAGTGTGTGTGTGCGTATCTCTGTCTTCCTTTTTGCTGTCCAGAGTGTTTGTGTGTATCTCTTGTCTTCCTTTTTGTTCTCCAGAGTGTTTGTGCGTATCTCGGTCTTCCTTTTTGCTGTCCAGAGTGTTTGTGCGTATCTCTTGTCTTCCTTTTTTGTTGTCCAGAGTGTTTGTGCGTATCTATGTCTTCCTTTTTGCTGTCCAGAGTGTTTGTGCGTATCTCTTGTCTTCCTTTTTGTTGTCCAGAGTGTGTTTGTGTGTATCTCTTGTCTTCCTTTTTGTTGTCCAGAGTGTTTGTGTGTATCTCTTGTCTTCCTTTTTTGCTGTCCAGAGTGTTTGTGCGTGTCTCTGCCTTCCTTTTTGCTGTCCAGAGTGTTTGTGTGTATCTCTTGTCTTCCTTTTTTGCTGTCCAGAGTGTTTGTGCGTATCTCTGTCTTCCTTTTTGTTGTCCAGAGTGTTTGTGTGTATCTCTTGTCTTCCTTCTTTGTTGTCCAGAGTGTTTGTGCGTATCTCTGTCTTCCTTTTTGCTGTCCAGAGTGTTTGTGTGTATCTCGTGTCTTCCTTTTTTGATGTCCAGAGTGTTTGTGTGTATCTCTGTGTTCCTTTTGCTGTCCAGAGTGTTTGTGTGTATCTCGTGTCTTCCTTTTTTGTTGTCCAGAGTGTTTGTGTGTATCTCTGTCTTCCTTTTTTGCTGTCCAGAGTGTTTGTGCGTATCTCGTGTCTTCCCTTTTGTTTTCCAGAGTGCTTGTGCGTATCTCTTGTCTTCCTTTTTTGTTGTCCAGAGTGTTTGTGCGTATCTCTGTCTTTTTTTTTGCTGTCCAGAGTGTTTGTGCGTATCTCTGTCTTCCTTTTTGCTGTCCAGAGTGTTTGTGCGTATCTCTTGTCTTCCTTTTTGTTGTCCAGAGTGTGTTTGTGTGTATCTCTTGTCTTCCTTTTTTGTTGTCCAGAGTGTTTGTGCGTATCTCTGTCTTCCTTTTTTGCTGTCCAGAGTGTTTGTGCGTATCTCTGTCTTCCTTTTTGGCTGTCCAGAGTGTTTGTGCGTATCTCTGTCTTCCTTTGTTGTTGTCCAGAGTGTTTGTGCGTATCTCTGTCTTCCTTTTTTGCTGTCCAGAGTGTGTATGCGTATCTCTTGTCTTCCTTCTTTGTTGTCCAGAGTGTTTGTGCGTATCTCTGTTTTGCTTTTTGTTGTCCAGAGTGTTTGTGTGTATCTCTTGTCTTCCTTTTTTGCTGTCCAGAGTGTTTGTGCGTGTCTCTGCCTTCCTTTTTGCTGTCCAGAGTGTTTGTGTGTATCTCTTGTCTTCCTTTTTTGCTGTCCAGAGTGTTTGTGCGTATCTCTGTCTTCCTTTTTGTTGTCCAGAGTGTTTGTGTGTATCTCTTGTCTTCCTTCTTTGTTGTCCAGAGTGTTTGTGCGTATCTCTGTCTTCCTTTTTGCTGTCCAGAGTGTTTGTGTGTATCTCGTGTCTTCCTTTTTTGATGTCCAGAGTGTTTGTGTGTATCTCTGTGTTCCTTTTGCTG
This sequence comes from Babylonia areolata, assembly GCF_041734735.1. NCBI lineage: Eukaryota > Metazoa > Mollusca > Gastropoda > Neogastropoda > Buccinidae > Babylonia > Babylonia areolata. The sequence goes on along the minus strand of NC_134882.1, from coordinate 45,828,659 downwards.
TCCAGAGTGTTTGTGTGTATCTCGTGTCTTCCTTTTTTGTTGTCCAGAGTGTTTGTGTGTATCTCGTGTCTTCCTTTTTTGTTGTCCAGAGTGTTTGTGTGTATCTCTGTCTTCCTTTTTTGCTGTCCAGAGTGTTTGTGCGTATCTCGTGTCTTCCCTTTTGTTTTCCAGAGTGCTTGTGCGTATCTCTTGTCTTCCTTTTTGCTGTCCAGAGTGCTTGTGCGTATCTCTTGTCTTCCTTTTTGTTGTCCAGAGTGTTTGTGTGTATCTCTTGTCTTCCTTTTTGTTGTCCAGAGTGTTTGTGTGTATCTCTTGTCTTCCTTTTTGCTGTCCAGAGTGTTTGTGTGTATCTCTTGTCTTCCTTTTTGTTGTCCAGAGTGTTTGTGTATATCTCTTGTCTTCCTTTTTGTTGTCCAGAGTGTTTGTGTGTATCTCTGTCTTCCTTTTTGTTGTCCAGAGTGTTCGTGCGTATCCCTTGTCTTCCTTTTTTGTTGTCCAGAGTGTTTGTGTATATCTCTTGTCTTCCTTTTTTGTTGTCCAGAGTGTTTGTGCGTATCTCTTGTCTTCCCTTTTGCTGTCCAGAGTGCTTGTGCGTATCTCTTGTCTTCCTTTTTGTTGTCCAGAGTGTTTGTGCGTATCTCTTGTCTTCCCTTTTGCTGTCCAGAGTGTTTGTGC
>NC_134882.1:45817984-45820484 GCF_041734735.1 Babylonia areolata | reverse complement strand
ACATCATGGAATGTTGCTATGGAAACAGTGTGTCTGTGGGGGAATATCATGGAATGTTGTTGTGGGAACAGTGTGTCTGTGGGGGAACACCATGGAATGTTGTTATGGAAACAGTGTGTCTGTGGGGGAACATCATAGAATGTTGTTGTGGAAACAGTGTGTTTGTGGGGGAACATCATGGAATGTTGTTGTGGAAACAGTGTGTCTGTGGGGGAACATCATGGAATGTTGTTGTGGAAACAGTGTGTTTGTGGGGGAACATGATGGAATGTTGTTATGGAAACAGTGTGTCTGTGGGGGAACATCATGGAATGTTGTTGTGGAAACAGTGTGTCTGTGGGGGAACATGATGGAATGTTGTTATGGAAAAAGTATGTCTGTGGGGGAACATGATGGAATGTTGTTATGGAAACAGTGTGTCTATGGGGGAACATCATGGAATGTTGTTGTGGAAACAGTGTGTCTGTGGGGGAACATCATGGAATGTTGTGGAAACAGTGTGTCTGTGGGGGAACATCATGGAATGTTTTTGTGGAAACAGTGTGTCTGTGGGGGAACATCATGGAATGTTGTTGTGGAATAGTGTGTATTTGGGGAACATCATGGAATGTTGTTGTGGAAACAGTGTGTCTGTGGGGGAACATCATGGAATGTTGTTGTGGAAACAGTGTGTCTGTGGGGGAACATCATGGGATGTTGTTGTGGAAATAGTGTGTCTTTGAGGAACATCATGGAATGTTGTGGAATAGTGTGTCTGTGGGGGAACATCATGGAATGTTGTTGTGGAAACAGTGTGTCTGTGGGGGAACATCATGGAATGTTGTTATGGAAACAGTGTGTCTGTGGGGGAACATCATGGAATGTTGTTGTGGAAACAGTGTGTCTGTGGGGGAACATCATGGGATGTTGTTGTGGAAATAGTGTGTCTTTGGGGAACATCATGGAATGTTGTGGAATAATGTGTCTGTGGGGGAACATCATGGAATGTTGTTGTGGAAACAGTGTGTCTGTGGGGGAACATCATGGAATGTTGTTATGGAAACAGTGTGTCTGTGGGGGAACATCATGGAAAGTTGCTATGGAAACAGTGTGTCTGGGGGGGGGGGGGGGGGACATCATGGAATGTTGTTATGGAAACAGTGTGTTTGTGGGGGAACATCATGGAATGTTGTTATGGAAACAGTGTGTCTGTGGGGGAACATCATGGAATGTTGTTATGGAAACAGTGTGTCTATGGGGGAACATCATGGAATGTTGTTATGGAAACAGTGTGTTTGTGGGGGAACATCATGGAATGTTGTTATGGAAACAGTGTGTTTGTGGCGGAACATCATGGAATGTTGTTATGGAAACAGTGTGTCTATGTGGGAACATCATGGAATGTTGTTGTGGGAACAGTGTGTCGGTGGGGGAACATCATGGAATGTTGTTGTGGGAACAGTGTGTCTGTGGGGGAATATCATGGAATGTTGTTGTGGGAACAGTGTGTCTGTGGGGGAACATCATGGAATGTTGTTGTGGGAACAGTGTGTCTGTGGGGGAACATCATGGAATGTTGTGGAATAGTGTGTCTGTGGGGGAACATCATGGAATGTTGTTGTGGAAACAGTGTGTCTGTGGGGGAACATCATGGAATGTTGTTATGGAAACAGTGTGTCTGTGGGGGAACATCATGGAAAGTTGCTATGGAAACAGTGTGTCGGGGGGGGGGGGGGACATCATGGAATGTTGTTATGGAAACAGTGTGTTTGTGGGGAAACATCATGGAATGTTGTTATGGAAACAGTGTGTCTGTGGGGGAACATCATGGAATGTTGTTATGGAAACAGTGTGTCTGTGGGGGAACATCATGGAATGTTGTTGTGGAAACAGTGTGTCTGTGGGGGAACATGATGGAATGTTGTTGTGGAAACAGTGTGTCTGTGGGGGAACATGATGGAATGTTGTTATGGAAACAGTGTGTCTGTGGGGGAACATGATGGTATGTTGTTGTGGAAACAGTGTGTCTGTGGGGGAACATGATGGAATGTTGTTATGGAAAAAGTATGTCTGTGGGGGAACATGATGGAATGTTGTTATGGAAACAGTGTGTCTATGGGGGAACATCATGGAATGTTGTTGTGGAAACAGTGTGTCTGTGGGGGAACATCATGGAATGTTGTGGAAACAGTGTGTCTGTGGGGGAACATCATGGAATGTTTTTGTGGAAACAGTGTGTCTGTGGGGGAACATCATGGAATGTTGTTGTGGAATAGTGTGTATTTGGGGAACATCATGGAATGTTGTTGTGGAAACAGTGTGTCTGTGGGGGAACATCATGGAATGTTGTTGTGGAAACAGTGTGTCTGTGGGGGAACATCATGGGATGTTGTTGTGGAAATAGTGTGTCTTTGAGGAACATCATGGAATGTTGTGGAATAGTGTGTCTGTGGGGGAACATCATGGAATGTTGTTGTGGAAACAGTGTGTCTGTGGGGGAACATCATGGAATGTTGTTATG
>NC_134882.1:45787984-45795484 GCF_041734735.1 Babylonia areolata | reverse complement strand
GGAGAGCTGGACAGTACAAGGTCTTCAGAGAAGACCCAGGATATGAAGTCATGTCTGTAGTCTGTGATAAGAAAGTCTAGGGAGAGCTGGACAGTACAAGGTCTTCAGAGAAGACCCACGAGATGAAGTCATGTCTGTTGTCTGTTGTGTAGTGCTTTTGGACCTGATCTCGTTTGCCGAGGATGCTGACAAAAATAGTGACCCCAATTGGCGGGTCGTCCACGCATTTGTAGAACGTATAACTGTTATACTATGTTTGATAACATATTTACGTGTCCCGTTGTTTAATTGATCATGCGTGCAAAACAGATTTTGTTTTAATCTCTGCCTGTCTTTCTGTTAATATCTGCCTGCCTTTCTGTTAATCTCCACCTGCCTTTCTGTTAATCACCGCCTGCCTTTCTCTTAATCTCTGCATGTACGTCTGTCAAACTATCCGATGTTACCTGACAGTCTTGTTAATTTCTAACTGTCTGTCTCTCAGTCAGTCACTTCAGCTAGTCCACATTTTTTTCCGCTTATTTTATTTTTTTTTCACCCGTAGACGTTCGACAGCAAGTAACCCCCCCACCCCACCCCAACCCCCACCCTCTCGTAAACACACCCGTCCCTAAACAGCGATTAAATAAATAAAAGAAACCCTCGTGCAGTTTCATCCGAAAGAGACGAAGGATCGTGTATGATATTGTCTCAGTGCATCAGGGCCATCCTAATCTCTGGAGAGTTTTCTGAACTTTTTTTTTTTTTTTTTTTTTTTTTTTTTTTTGCTCCACCAACTTTTGAGCGTACCATCTCCTTGGAGAAGAGAAATACACACTTTAGGAAAAAAAAAAAAAAAAGTTTTGAGATTCCTTGACAGTTGGCCCCGCTGAATATTCATTCATCATCACAGCGAGCTGTGAAAAAGTGAAGTTGGCGCTCCTCTCAAAATGTCTGTCTGTCTGTCTGTCTGTCTGTTTGTCCATCTTTTGTCTCTCGCTTTACCCTCTCTCTCTCTCTCTTCTGTCTTTTTTAACTGCCTCTCTCTCTCTCTCTCTCTCTCTCTCTCTCTCTCTCTCTTTCTGTCTCTCGGTTTGACCACCAAGATCTGTCAATTTATCACACCGTGTCATCCAAATGTGTCTTGTCTACATAATCTTTTTTTTTTCCTGCTTACCGTGTCATCCAGATATGTATTTTCTTCCCCCCCCCCCCCTCTACACGTTCGAGAACAAGCACAAACACCCCATAAGCGCTCATGTGCACCCCTCTAACTGCCGTTAAAAGATGGGAGGGAGGAAGAAGAACACCTCTTGCAATCCCATCCATAACGGAACAAAGATGTGTGTGTGTGTGTGTGTGTGTGTGTGTGTGTGTGTGTGTGTGTGTGTGTGTGTGTGTGTGTGTGTGTGTGTGTGTGTGTGTGTGTGTGTGCGTGTGTGTGTGTGTGTGTGCATGATACGATGCTTCTTGCCCTTTCGGCAGCGTCCGGGGGCCATCTATGGACGACTGTCATGGTCCCTTTTAACGTTTTATGAGGAACATTTTTCTTCTCATGTTTGGATACACCCTCATCTCTCCAGAAAAAGTGAACGCCACTTGTGACTTAACTCCCCCAAAAGAGCTGCCCCACTCCTCTCCTTCCCTCCTCCCCCTTCCCCCACAGACCCTTTCACTGGGGATCACACTGCTGAAGAACAAGCAAGAGGTGGACGTTGGGCGTGGAGGGGTGGAGGGTGGGGGTGTGGGGTAGGGGTGATTCTCTGAGTGCTGGGTGGTGACCCCTTGTCGCACCGTTCCATTTGTGGCCAAACGTCTTGGAGAGGTCTATTTCTTTGTCAGCTTCTTGTGTCCCCCCCCCCCTTGCAGTGCTATCCGTCACAGCGAGCGGCGGAATAGGGAAGTGAGTGGTGTTGTTCTTGCTCTACTCTGTCATGTTTGTCTGCCTTCTCATCTCTGCGGTTGTCTTTGGCACACAGTCTCTCTCTCTCTCTCTCTCTCTCTCTCTCTCTCTCTCTCTCTCTCTCTCTCTCTCTCACACACACACACACACACACACACACACACACACACACACACACACACACACACACACACACACTCGCTCTCTTTCTTTCTTTCTTCTCGGTATGTGAACCGCTCTTTATTTCTCACACACGCTCCCCCCCCCCCACCTCTTCCATCCCTTTCTCTGTCTCAATTTCTATCTTAGCTCTTTTCCCCCTACCTGTTTGTTAAGCATTGCCTGCCTGTCTGTCATCCATTTTTATTATTATTGTTTTGTTGTTGTTGTTGACTGTGATATCCACATTTGTTTTTTTTGTTTTCTTGTTGTTGTTGTGTTTTTTTTCTCTTACCATACAATGTTCAGCAACAGCACAAAACCCACCACACACCCATCTATCCCCTAACTGCCATTAAAAACAAAACAAAAAACAACAACAAACAAACAAACAAAAAAAAACCACTAAAAAAAAAACACCCACAAAACAAACAAACAAAAAACAACAACAACAAACCCCCCCCAGAAAATCCCTCTCGCAGTCCCGTGCCAAACAGACAAGAGGTTCATGTATGGTCTATGTTTCTGCCTTGTCAGACGTGCATCAGAACCATCTTCTGGCGATCATTCTCAGATGTGGATCCCAAACCATCTTCTGACGACCATCATGATCTCTGGAGTTTTCTGAACTTTCCTCTCTCTTTTTTTTTTTTTTTTTTTTTTGTCCCTTTCTTTTGAACCCATCTGGTCCATCAGAGACGTGAACTCCACTTGTTACCCCTAAAGAGCTGTTCTACATACAGACTTCTCGTTCCATTCACGCTGTGAAACTGCATGTTTGGTGCATATCTGTTATGCATGTGTGGGGGTATGTGTGAATGTGTGTCTTCATGTTTTACATTTATTTGCTTATTTATCATCATTGCTGTCTTTTTTTTTTCTTTTTTTTAAAATTTTTTTTTTTTAATATATTATTATTATTATTATTATTATTATTATTATTATTATTATTATTATTATTATTATTATTATTATTACTACTATTACTACTACTACTACTACCTTTTTTCTATATTATAATTATTATTTATTTATTTATTTATGTAAGCTTATCTATTATTTATTCCCCTTTTTTTTTCTTTTTTTTTCCTCTCAAGGCCTCTGGCTAAGCGCGATGGGTTACGCTGCTGGTCAGGCATCTGCTTGGCAGATGTGGTGTAGCGTATATGGTTTTGTCCGAACGCAGTGACGCCTCCTTGAGCTACTGAAACTGAAACTGAAACTCACGCTGTGATCTGCAGTGCTGTTGGACAAGCAGGGGTGTAAGGGAAGGGGGGTGGGGTGGGGTGGGGTGGAATCCTCCGAATGCGCGTGATAGTTTTAACCCTTGTGGGGGCCATCCCTTCTCTGGTAAGCTTATTTTAGAAACGTCAGAATCCTTGTCATTTCGATGAATAGCCATTCATTATGTCGAGTTTACATTTGGGCCAACAGCAAAGTGAGAACTGTATTATCAATGGTTTCTCCAGTCAATGTGAAACCATTTACAGCTTAGTCTTTTTGTGAAGGACTATGACTCTCAAACTAGGAGGCAAAATTACACTGGCTCTTAGTGCTGCATCATTGTGGGCTAGTTGGCCTTTGGGAACCATCCCAACGCCGACTGTCCTAAAACCCTCTTGGCCGAGAGAGTGGGGATGTACTTGGGCAAGACACTCTCCACTATAATCAAATTCTAGCCCAAATAGTCGCAACAGCAGTTGCCTCCTCTGCTGTTCTGATGGTCATAGTCGGACACGACTGACTATCATTATGTCGAGCTGATGAAGGAGTGTGCTGTTCCATATCGGGTTGTTTTTATTTGTGTTTGTTTGTTTGTATACAATAATCTGTCTGTCTTTGTTTCTTTGTCTATCTCTCCCCCTCCCTCCTTTTCTCTCTCCTTCTTTCTCTGTGTGTGTGTGTGTGTGTGTGTGTGTGTGTGTGTGTGTGTGTGTGTGTGTGTGTGTGTGTTTCGGAGTCATTGTCTCTTTTTGCCTATGTGACCACATCTTTCTCTCTGTCTATCTGTCTGTCTATCTGTCACACGTTGTCTATTCTTCTCTCTCTCTGTCTGTAACTGTGTATGTATCTCTGTCTCTTCCTCTGTTTCATACAGCTCTCTTGCCGTCAACTGTGTGTTCATAGCCTTACACTATTCTTTTTTTTTTTCTTTTTTTTTTTTTTCCACACGAGTTGGAGTGCACTCACAACACTCCCCTAGGCACTGCCCCCCCCCCCCCCGCCCCCCCCCCACCGTGCCCTCCACCGTCATATTTTTGAAAAAAATAAAAATAAAAAGAAGCCTACTTGCAGTCCCTCATCCAAACGAGACAAGAGTTATATACATCATGGTTCCTTCAGCTCTCAGCGAATCATAGCCATCTTTTCTGAAGACCCTTACAATCTGTGGAGTTTTCTGAACTTTTTTTCTTCTTCTCTTTCTCCCCTCTCTCTCTCCCCCCCCCCCCCCCCCCGCCCCCCCCCCACTCCCCAATCGTTGAAACCCACTTTCCGTTTTATACCTCATCTTGTGATGGTCTTCACATTGTGATCGCTGAGATGATTGATGCGAATAGGGATTGGAGGGAGGGGGTTGAGGGGGGTGGGGGTGGGGGTGGGGGGTGGGGGGGGGCGATTGAAAATCACTGAGTGCTTGATGGTGTTCCCTTGTTGGATTCCCCGTTTCATGGGAAAATGTTCTTTTGATAACACCGTATCCAGCTCTTAAGTATTTAAGAGCGCGATAGCGCAGTTTAGAAAAAAAAAAAAAAAAAAAAAAAAAAAATCAGATCTATGTTTCTGACTGCTTTAACCCCCTAAGGGCCTTGACTGCTGTTGAAAGAATATGCTTGTCCGTGCAGGGTTGTCACCTCACTCAGTTGAAAAGATCGCCGGGGTGAGTGTTGGGGAGGAGGCGTCGCTGCGTTCGGACAAATCCATATACGTTACACCACATCTGCCAAGCAGATGCCTGACCAGCAGCGTAACCCAACGCGCTTAGTCAGGCCTTGAGAAAAAAAAAAAGTAAAAATAAAAACAATAATATAAATAAATAAATAAATAAAATAAGATAATAAAATAAAATAACAAAACAAAACAAACAAACAAACAAAAACGAACAAACCCAAAACAAGAGAGGCAAGGCCTTCAAGACTCACTTGTGATAAACTTGAAAAAATAAATCTAATCGTTAAAATGTGTTCTGTATTTGTTATTATAAAGCTTCGGGTTAAAAGAAAAAGAAAACAACAACAACAAAAAAGTCCTAACGGCAGATTCGAACCCCGCGTGCTCGGGTGAGAACGAACTGTCTTACCCATTACACTATCGTAGCTGACGTTCAAATATATAACATTTAAACATGCCTTTTTTAAAGGGCGATAAATCGATTGCGGTATTCGCAGTGAGAACGCTGTTTAAATCATATTATTCTGGTGTATCTTGGGCATTCAAAAAATCTTTAAGGGCAATTAAAAATTCTTTTTAAGTCCGCGGTAAAGGAGACGTGGCTATCGCTGCAATCACACTGTAACATTTAGCCGTTTTCTCTGGATCTAGATAGATGTACAAGTTTAGTTACACCCGGTTGACACGGTCGATTCAGTTTCCCTTTTATGTTCATTCTAGTTTTATAGTTTTAAAGTTGATATAAAAATTGAGTATTTTGTTAAACTAATAACATGTAGAGCCAAGTACAAGTACTTCTAAATGTCGTATGAAGTGAAAAGGACTTCATTTTAAGAAAAGTCAAGAGTGGAAATTTTTACGTTTCATCAATTCAAGGGTATCAACTCTCATGGTTTATTATTTTTAACTGTGAATTCCGACTGATTCTGTGGATATTTTTATGGCAGTTTGGGGCATAATCCAGTAAATGATGAGGCGTCTGTCTGTATTTGTGATTGTGTGTGTGTGTGTGTGGGTGTGTGTGCGTGCATATCTGTGCATCTGTTCCTGTTCGAGAAGGAAGGAAGGAAGGAAGGAAGGAGGGAAAGAGGGAGACTGAAAGAGAGAGAGAAAGAGAGAGAGAGAGAGAGAGAGAGAGAGAGAGAGAGAGAGAGAGAGAGAGAGAGAGAGAGAGAGAGAGAGAGTGGTTGGATACAGAGTGGAGACAAGGAGAGAGAGAGAGAGAGAGAGAGAGAGAGAGAGAGAGAGAGAGAGGTTGGATACAGAGTGGAGACAAGGAGAGAGAGGGGGGGGGGGAGGAGCAGAGAGACAAGAGACAAAGTGAAAGACAGAGAGAGAGAGACATAACCATACAGACACAGGGAAAAGAGAGAAAGAGTGAACGGGAAGACTGGGTGGTGACGATGTCTACGATAGTGGTGAAGGACGCGGGACGCACACGTTCCTACAAAACAATGTATTGATCGGAAGTTGGATGGTTGCTGTTGTCTTTTTTTTTTTTTCTTTTTTTCAACCTTGCAACCAAACGCCAGCCCCCCAAGCCTACACTGCTGCTTCCTCCACAACACATTCTTTCCCCACTACCCCCCCCCCCCCCCCCCCCCGCACACACCCTTCCTTCTCCCCCACACATCTCCTCCTCCTCCTCCTCCTCCTCTCTCTCTCTCTCTCTCTCTCTCTCTCTCTCTCTCCCTTACCCCTTCCATTATCATTATTTTTTCACCCAGTGGGAATCCGTCGCTCGCATAATTCACACACATTTGTCCTGATACTGCTCCCCACTAACCCCTACAACCAAATCGTCATTTTGTTCTCGTTGTGAGAGTGTGTCTGCCTCTCTGTCTGTTTCGTCTCTCTGACTCTCTTTGTTTAGCTTCCGTCTCTGTGTGTGTGTGTGTGTGTGTGTGTGTGTGTGTGTGTGTGTGTGTGTGTGTGAGCGTGTGTGTGTGTGTGTGTGTGTGTGTGTGTTTGAGACTGAATGTGTTTTGGAGCGGGAGTGCGTGCGGTTGTGTGTGCACAAGCCTATTTGGAGTGTTTAGACATTTCTGTTGGGACATTCTCGAATTACATTATCAACAAAGTTTTATTTTGCAGATCCGTATGTTGACATTGTGCAAACTCTCCGATGTGTTGTCCGGTTTTTTTTTTTAGAAACATTATCCTGTGTTGACAGCTGGCTAATGTTCTCGTTTGTATTTGGCTCATGCTTGCTTGATTAAAAAAAAAAAACAAAAAAAAAACAAAAAAACAAACAAACAAAAAAAAACACCCTAACATGGCCACGTATTCAGCAGTGCAGTCGATCACTTAAAGAATCAAAATTACTTACATGATGATGTTGTTGTTGCTGTTGTAAAATATCGGTAGATTCTTAAGTGGTAATTGTAACAATAGAATGACACAAGCTTCAACATCACCTTGTAAACCCACCACGGGGTCTTACAGTTACGCGCACAAAGGATTTCAATTAGATCGACGAAGAGTTTATCATGAAAGGGAGGGGGAAGGGGGGACTAAGGGGGGGAGGGGGGGGGGGGGGCGGAAAAGAGAAGGTCAACTGCAAATATAAT
>NC_134882.1:45755484-45760484 GCF_041734735.1 Babylonia areolata | reverse complement strand
CTCTCTCTCTCTCTCTCTCTCTCTCTCTCTCTCTCTCATTCTCTCCTCTTCTCCTCTCTCTCTCTCTCACCTTTATTTATTTATTTTTTTTTTTACTTTTTAGCAATATGACTTTTCCTAAGTCTATAGACACGGCATAGACATTAGAAAACTGTTCATGGTTTGGACAATCTGTGTCTGTTGTAGCTCATGCAATGCAACCAAACCCAGGAAAACTTAGTTCTTAGCAGTATAACACGTGTAATTAAAATAATAATAATAATAATAATAATAATAATAATAATAATAATAATAATAATAATAATAATCAGAGGTGGGGGACCAGGCAGAAATAAACCAAAGTTGTCTCTCTTTTTTTTTTTCTTTTTTTTTTTTCTTTCACAGAAACTGATTTTCGAATTCTGAATCTTCTGTGTTCGGGGATCATGAGGGGTTTGTTTTGGGGTGGGGAGGGTGTGTGTGTGGGGGGGGGGGGGGGAGGGGAGGGCTGGGGGGGGGGCAGGGTATGGGAAATGGGAAAGGGTACACAGAGAGAGAGAGAGAGAGAGAGAGAGAGAGAGAGAGAGAGAGAGAGAGAGAGAGAGAACAAGAACAAAACTTTAATCTCCAGGCCTCCGGCCCCTAGAAAGAGGTCAAAAGTACACAATATGGTGATCACTCAGCCACAACAAAATGTAAAATACGTACTAACTTAACCTGTAGAACAAAAGTGCTTCTCGTGCATAGTAAATTAATTCTAACTTTCATCATTGTTGTCACAGAATTCCTGTCGTATCTTCAGGGCATTAAATATATAAATGCATAGTTTACGAATACTGTAAACAGAACCATTCTGAGAGAGATGTGATGCTGTGTGTCAGAGATGATGGAACCGATTGGTCTGTGACGTCATTTTACGAAAGTGCATCACTGCTTCCCTGCTCTTCCCACCCGAACTTTCAAACAGTTTCGCTTCCCTTACGTCTCCCTGTCTGTCTGTCTGTCTCCCTTCCTCTCTCTCCCTCCCTCTCTCCCTCCCTCCCTCCCTCTCTCTCTCTCTCCCTCCCCCCCTCTCTCTCTCTCTCCCTCCCTCCCTCCCTCTCTCTCTCTCTCCCTCCCCCCCTGTACAAAGACAAAGTAAAGATCTTGAGGGAAAAACGTAAACTGAAGGGTACTAGCATTTTCGTTGGGGAAGATTTTTCTATCAGGGTCAGGGAAATCAGGAAACGTCTGTCTAGTCACTTAAAAGAAGCAAAAGCGCAAGGGAAAAGGGCAGTTATGATTTTTGACCATCTTTTGATAGATGGGAAAAAATATGTTCTGAGCACAGATGACAAACTCATAGAACAGAAATAGGAGTTCGGCCCGTCCCCTTCTGCAGTAAACGTTCCACACTGCACACATTTAGTGGGAGTAGGAAATTTTGCCGGAGCACCGACTCGTTCTGATTGTTCACGAATGTGCAGGTCAAATTCTTTCCATCCGCGCGCACAGCGCGTAAAACACTCAGGCACTACATGTCATAACATGAATACTGAAGCACGTGCTCCTGTAGATCAGCATGAATATGAACATGAATATGAGCTGCATGGTAAGGAAAGGGTTGTGTTTGGAGATCGTTGTTCTTTTTTGCACTGGAACGTATGTGGCCTGCTTGGTAAGTTGAATGATGTTGATTTTGTTGACTACATTTCATCTTTTGACTTTGTGTGTCTTGTGGAAACCTTTGTTGATTATGTTAACCCACATACATTTCCTAATCATACCGTATTTTGCAAATCGGCTGTAAAATTAACAAAACAAGGCAGACGATCTGGTGGAGTTGTTTGTTTAATTAGAAATGTTTTTGTTCCTTTTGTCAAAGAAATTAAGTGTGGCTACACAAATATTCTTTGTTTCTTATTGGATAAACAAGTCTATGGAACTGATAAAGATATCATTTATGTGTGTGCATATATTCCACCAGAAAATTCCCCTGTCTATGCTCGTTTAAATGTTGACAATGGTATTTCCGTTCTGGAAGAATTTCTTACTGATATAATTGTATCGTTTGATGATGTTTACATAATTTTATGTGGTGACTTGAATGGAAGAACATCTAACATTTTCCCTGTAAGCCAAAGTGCAGCTGACCAGTTTTCAGAGCTCTCTAATGATACTGTTGTAAGGTGCTCTGAGGATACAACATTGAACTCGCACGGGAAGAACATCTTAAATGTGTGTACTGCATTTGGTTTGTGCATTATTAATGGTGTTTGTAATGGCGACCAGGAAGGTCGTTATACATTCATATCAAAATCAGGATATAGCGTGGTTGATTACTTCATTGTTTCTGAAAATTTTTTTGCCTTTGTTTTGGAGTATGGTCAACTGGGGGTTGTAGACAGGACTGAATCAGACCACTTACCACTGGAACTACACCTCAAACTTACTGAAGAATTTAGTAGAAGTACAATTATATCTGAGAAAATGTTCATAGAAAAATATGACTGGGGTTGTGACAATGGATATCAGTTTGTTAATATGATGAGTTCTGAAAAATGTAGAGAACAGTTGACATCTGCATTACGTCTATTAGAAGTTGATATAAATGCAGCATTGAAAATGTTCAATGACTTACTAAAAGAAAATGCTGAATACATGAAAAAAAGAATATGTGTTAATGGACTTAGAAAAGTTAATGAATGGTATGATGCTGAGTGCAGGAATGCTAAGCGACATGTCAGAAGATTATTGAGGATATGTCGTAGAACGAAAGACAAAGGTGATGGCTTAACTTATTGTAATGCTAAAAAAGAATATAAGCGTTTACTGAGGAAGAAGAAGGGCGATTTCGATAGGACTACTCTTGATAATCTCGTCAAATCCATTTCAGATCAAAAGGTATTCTGGCAAAATATGCGTAAACTTTTCAAATCAAAATCTCAGCCTCGCAATGATATAAGTGTTGAGCAGTGGTTTAATCATTTTCAATGTGTGCTAGAAAAAGAAATAGTTCAAGAAGAATTAGCTGACAGTGTGCCAGACAACAATGATAGTTTTCTAGACAGACCTATTTCAAAGGAAGAGGTACTTTTCGCTATCAGGAAATTGAAAATGGGTAAATCTAGTGGTCCTGACGGTATTATTGCAGAGATGTTAAAATATGCTGGTGATCTGGCTGTTGACTTTCTTGTTAAGTTGTTCAATGTTCTTTTTGATAAGGGTCAATATCCAGATAACTGGTCAGAGAGTATCATTGTTCCTCTTTTTAAGAAGGGTAATATGAATGATCCAAACAATTATAGAGGAATATCGTTGTGTGATATTAGCAGTAAACTTTATAGTTTTGTTATAAACAATAGATTACAAGAATGGGTTGATCAGAACAATAGTACAGGGGAATACCAAGCGGGTTTTAAGAGAGATTACTCTACTATTGATCACATGTTTACATTATTAGCACTTATTCAAAAACAATTCTGTTCAAACAGAAAATTATACGTAGCTTTTATAGATTTTGAGAAGGCATTTGATTCAGTTTCGAGAAAATTACTATGGCCAATTCTTCTGAAAAATGGTATAAATGGGAAGTTATATAAATGCTTAAGAAGCATGTATGATACTGTTAAAGCTAGAGTAAGGTGTGGTGATAAACTTACAGAATATATCAATTGTACAAGTGGTGTAAAACAGGGTGATGTTTGTAGTCCTGTGTTATTTTCATTATTTGTTAACGAATTGGCTCTTGAAATAATTCAAAGTGGTCGGCATGGTGCTAAACTGGATAATAGTCTTATAGAGCTCTTCATACTTTTGTTTGCTGATGATATTTTGTTATTATCCGAAACAGTTATTGGCCTCCAGTCTCAATTAAACAGTTTAGCCAGAGGGACTTCAAATTTGAAGCTTAAAGTGAATTTGAGTAAAAGTAACATTGTGGTCTTTAGAAAAGGTGGTTTTTTGGCTGCTTGTGAGAAATGGTATTATAATGGCACTGAGATGGAAGTTGTAAATTCATATAAATACCTTGGTATATATTTTTCAACGAAACTCAGTTTTAGGTTTGCTTGTGAAGATCTGGCATGCAGAGCTAAAAGATGTCTTCTGTCTATATTAAGTAAGTTGTATAAACTTAATAATACTTCTCTGAACTTATATATAAAATTGTTTGATACTCAGGTACAGCCAGTGGCTCTCTATGGAGCTGAATTATGGGGTCTTGAATCTAGTTCATCAGTGGTTGAGAAAGTTCATTTGTTTGCATTAAAAAGATACCTTGGCGTTAGCATGAAAACTCCAAACGATTTAGTGTATGGAGAACTTGGAAGGTTTCCTATTTGTATCAATGCTGTTATTCGAAGTATAAGATATTGGTTCAGATTAGTACAAATGGATGAAAACAGATTACCGTCAAAAGCTTATAAATCGTTGTTGCTACTGGACGAAAAAGGAAAAACCAACTGGGTAACAAAAGTTCGAAACGTTCTATGTAATAATGGGTTCTTGTATGTTTGGGAATATCAGGGGGTAGGATGCATGCAAACTTTTATTAGGACATTCAGGCAAAGACTCATTGATGTTAGATGGCAACAGTGGGAGGAACACATAAATTCAAGTGATAGGTTTAGCTTATATGGAAAATTTAAGACACTTCCCACCGTCGAACCTTATATCTTATTGAATATGAATAGACATGTGAGGTATGCGTTGACAAAATTTAGATTGGGGGTGTCGGAAATTGCTGTACATAGTTCCCGATACAGTTATGAGAAAGATGAAATATGCCCATTGTGTAAAGAAGAAACTGAAGATGAAATCCACTTTGTATTACGCTGCCACTGCCTTCACGATTTAAGAACAAAATTTATACCACACATTTATCACGATAGGCAGAACCTGTTTTCGATACAAATGCTCTTTTCATCAAAAAATGAAAGTATAATGATAAATTTATCTCTCTATATATACAAAGCTTTGAAGAGGCGTGAGAACGCAACAGAATTGTTTGATGTCGGAGAGTAATGCAAAGACGAGTGCTT
>NC_134882.1:45742984-45745484 GCF_041734735.1 Babylonia areolata | reverse complement strand
ATCACATCAGGAAAACTGAGTACTAAATTAGCATATACCTGCGCGTGCTTGGAAACACACACACACACAAACATGCACGCACGCACACACACACACACACACACACACACACACACACACACACACACACACACACACACACACACACACACACACACACACACACACACACACACACACACACACACACACACACACACACACACACACACACACACACACACACACACGGACACATACACGCACCCACGCATGCATGCACATGCACAGACTCTCTCTCTCTCTCTCTCTCTCTCTCTCTCTCTCTCTCTCTCTCTCTCTCTCTCTCTCCATAAAGGGATTTATTAGTGCACTCCGAACAAGATTAATTGACTGTAGATGGCAAGATTGGTCTTATCATGTTCAAGATAGCGATAGGTTTGAGTTTTACAGACAGTTCATTTCTATACACACTATTCCTACTTATCTGTCAATGAAAATGGATAAGCATTTGAAACATATCACAACCAGGTTCCGATTTGGAATTTCTGACATATTTCTTCATCATTATCGTTATCGAAAGTCCAGTGTCTCTGATCTTAGTTGTCCTTTATGCAGACGTGCTGAAGAAACCGAACTTCACTTTGTGTTGTGTTGCCCTGCTTTGAATGACCTTAGACATGAGTGGATTCCACAAAAATATTATAGACACCCTACTTTATTTCGACTTGCCATGCTTATGTCATCAACTAACGAAACTGTTATAAGACAGTTTGCTATTTACTTATATAAGGCTTTTAAATTTCGCAGTGTATTATGTAGTTAATTATTATTAGTTGTGCATTATCCAATTTGTGGATTATCATTTGCAGTTTATCATTCACTTCTGTAATCTGTAATGTTTTGATTTTGAATGTTGATTCACTGCACCCCCTTCATGAGGGGCCATGGCCTTTATTGAATAAACTATCCGTATCCGTATCTCTCTCTCTCTCTCTCTCTCTCTCTCTCTCTCTCTCTCTCTCTCTCTCTCTCTCTCTCTCTGTATGAATCGTGCATCGAGTCTTGATCAACAGCTAGCATCCGTTTTCTAAACAGGCTGGACTCCTACCAACATTAATCTTGACGTGAGGGTAGTGCCACTTACAATGTGCAGATGATGGGGCAACAAAAACAACAACAACAACAACAAAAAAACGTTGCGACAAAGAGTAATACAATACAGTACAATGCAATACAATATAATACAATACAATACAACACAAAGCAAATTAATGGCGATTGTTGGGTTCCATCATTGTCTGTCTTTATGTTCTCGCTTCGTTACCACTGGGCCAAGAATGATAAACAGCAGTAAGCAACTGTAACCTACCTATATTTCAGCCATCATTAAAAAAAAAAAGAAAAAAAAAAGAAGAAGAAATATTATCCAGAAAGAGAAAGAGGAAGAGACAGACAGACAGACAGACAGGGGGCAAGGGAAAGGACAGAGACAATACATGTTTTCGGTAACCCACGAGCTGTCGACGCCAGGAAGCGCCTGTGGATTTGTGACTTTCAGTGTCCTTCAGAGAGCAAGGTACGATGCCTCTTTTATCAGCAGAGTGTCATTGTCACTGTGAAAAAAAAAAAAAAGACCCAAATTCCCTCACTTGTTGTTTTCACTGAAAAAATCCCAGACATTTTTACTCCAATTTTTCTCTCACTTGTGTAAACAAAGTGAGTCTATGTTTTAACCCGGTGTTCGGTTGTCTGTGTGTGTGTGTGTGTGTGTGTGTGTGTGTGTGTGTGTGTGTGTGTCTGTGTGTCCGTGGTAAACTTTAACATTGACATTTTCTCTGCAACTACTTTGTCAGTTGACACCAAATTTGGCATAAAAATAGGAAAAATCCAGTTCTTTCCAGTCATCTTGTTTAAAACAATATTGCGCTTCTGGGATTGGCACAAAAAAATAAAGAATGAAGCCTAATTATATGCAAACTGCATTTACTGTTACATTTATATTTTTTGTATTCTCTAAACTTGGCACTTTGATCTGATATTCTGACCCAACAGCTAGAGCAGTCATTATTATCATTTTTTGTTCAAACAGGAACTTCTTTTGCTAAGCATGGAATTTTTTATTTATTTTGCAAACGTTTTGGTGCAGTTGGTAAAAAGGGGAAATTACTCTGTAATGCTAGTGGAGTTAATTTGCTTTAAACTGATCTTTCTCATCTTAAACATTACATTTTCAGACAAGAGAGGCAAGGCCTTCAAGACTTACTTGTGATGCACTTTTTTTTAAAAAAAATCCAAGCTTTTTATGTATTGAGTATAATTTGAAAATGCAATGTTTAAGATGAAAAAGATCAGTTTAAAGCAAACTAAGTTCCCAGCAGAGTAATTTCCCTTGTTCTGCTATCTACACCAAAACGTTTGCCATAAATAAAACTTCCATGCTTAGCAAAAGAAGTTTCCGTTTGAACAAAAAATGATAATAATGACAGATCCTTTGTTGGGTCGAATATCAGATCAAAGT
>NC_134882.1:45727984-45732984 GCF_041734735.1 Babylonia areolata | reverse complement strand
ATGTTACATGAACCGAAGAGAGGCATTCTTCCCCCTCCCCCTCCCCCTCCCCCTTCCCACTCCCTTGCCGCTGTCCGGTTTTTTTTGTTTTTTGGGGTTTTTTTTGCCAAACACAGTCGGAAGAGGATTCACTGGTTCAGAAAATTGAAGGAGGGCGCCACTTTGTTTCGATTCCAGACGCGCATTTCAAGGAACAGGAGCGTTCTCAAGAGAGTTCCGATTGGGGGGCTGACAGAAGCTCCTTAATTTCCCCGTCATTCTGCCCCCTTGTGCAAGAAAAAGACGAAAGGAGAGGAGAAGGTGGAGGAGAAGGAGGAAGGGTAGGTAGGATGGTGGAGGAGGAGGGGATGAAAGGTAGGATGGTGGAGGAGGAGGAGGAGGGGTAGGAATGGTGTAGGAGGAGGAGGAGGAGGAAGGGTAGGAATGGTGGAGGAGGAGGAGGGGATGAAGGTTTGGATGGTGGAGGAGGAGGAGGAGGAGGAAGGGTAGGAATGGTGGAGGAGGAGGAGGAGGAAGGGTAGGAATGGTGGAGGAGGAGGAGGGGATGAAGGGTTGGATGGTGGAGGAGGAGGAGGAGGAGGAAAGGTAGGAATGGTGGAGGAGGAGGAGGAGGAGGGGTAGGAATGGTGGAGGAGGAGGTGGGGATGAAGGGTTGGATGGTGGAGGAGGAGGAGGAGGAAGGGTATGAATGGTGGAGGAGGAGGGGATGAAAGGTAGGATGGTGGAGGAGGAGGGGAGGAAAGGTAGGATGGTGGAGGAGGAGGGGATGAAAGGTAGGATGGTGGAGGAGGAGGGGATGAAAGGTAGGATGGTGGAGGAGGAGGGGTAGGAATGGTGTAGGAGGAGGGGATGAAAGGTAGGAATGGTGGAGGAGCAGGGGATGAAAGGTAGGAATGGTGGAGGAGGAGGGGATGAAAGGTAGGAATGGTGGAGGAGGAGGGGATGAAAGGTAGGATGGTGGAGGAGGAGGGGATGAAAGGTAGGAATGGTGGAGGAGCAGGGGATGAAAGGTAGGAATGGTGGAGGAGGAGGGGATGAAAGGTAGGAATGGTGTAGGAGGAGGGGATGAAAGGTAGGAATGGTGGAGGAGGAGGTGGAGGAAAGGTAGGGATGGTGGAGGAGGAGGGGATGAAAGGTAGGAATGGTGGAGAAGGAGGGGATGAAAGGTAGGATGGTGGAGGAGGAGGGGTAGGAATGGTGTAGGAGGAGGAGGGGATGAAGGGTTGGATGGTGGAGGAGGAGGAGGAGGGGGGGTAGGAATGGTGTAGGAGGAGGAGGGGGAAGGGTAGGAATGGTGGAGGAGGAGGAGGAGGAGGGGTAGGAATGGTGTAGGAGGAGGAGGAGGGGTAGGAATGGTGTAGGAGGAGGAGGGGATGAAAAGTAGGATGGTGGAGGAGGAGGAGGAGGAGGGGTAGGAATGGTGTAGGAGGAGGAGGGGATGAAAAGTAGGATGGTGGAGGAGGAGGAGGAGGAGGGGTAGGAATGGTGTAGGAGGAGGAGGGGATGAAGGGTTGGATGGTGGAGGAGGAGGAGGAGGAGGGGTAGGAATGGTGGAGGAGGAGGAGGAGGAGGAAGGGCAGGAATGGTGTAGGAGGAGGAGGGGATGAAGGGTTGGATGGTGGAGGAGGAGGGGATGAAAGGTAGGATGGTGGAGGAGGAGGAGGAGGAGGGGTAGGAATGGTGTAGGAGGAGGGGATGAAGGGTTGGATGGTGGAGGAGGAGGAGAAGGAGGGGTAGGAATGGTGGAGGAGGAGGAGGAGGAAGGGTAGGAATGGTGGAGGAGGAGGGGATGAAAGGTAGGATGCTGGAGGAGGAGGAGGTGGAAGGGTAGGAATGGTGGAGGAGGGGATGAAGGGTTGGATGGTGGAGGAGGAGGAGGAGGAAGGGTAGGATGGTGGAGGAGGGGATGAAGGGTTGGATGGTGGAGGAGGAGGAGGAGGAAGGGTAGGATGGTGGAGGAGGGGATGAAGGGTGGAGGAGGATGGTGGAGGAGGAGAAAGAGAGTGGTGGGCGTGGATGAGGATGTTGGAGGAGGTGGAGCAGGAGGAGGAAGGTGGAGGTGGAAGAAGATGGTGGAGGAGGAGGAAGGATGTGTGGAAGATGACGGTGCAGGAGGAACTGTGGGGGAGGAAAGTGGAGGAGGAGGAGGAGGAAGGGCGGGGGTGGAGGAGGAAGGTGGGATGAAGGGTGGGTGGTTGAGGAGGATGGTGGAGGAGGAGGAGGAAGGGTGGGTGTGGAGGAGGATGGAGGAGGAGGAGGAAGGGTGGGGTTGGAGGAGGATGGTGGAGGAGGAGGAGGAAGGGTGGGGTGGAGGAGGAGGATGGAGGAGGAGGAGGAAGAGTGGGGGTGGAGGAGGAGAATGGAGGAGGAGGAGGAAGGGTGAGGATGGAGGAGGAGGATGGAGGAGGAGGAGGAAGGGTGGGGGTGGTGGAGGAGGATGGAGGAGGAGGAGGAAGGGTGGGTGGAGGAGGAGGATGGAGGAGGAGGAGGAAGGGTGGGGGTGGAGGAGGATGGTGGAGTAGGAGGAGGGTGTGTGGGTTTTGAGGAGGATGGTCGAGTAGGAGGAGGAAGGGTGGGGGTGGAGGAGGAGGATGGAGGAGGAGGAGGAAGGGTGGGTGGAGGAGGAGGATGGAGGAGGAGGAGGAAGGGTGGGTGGAGGAGGAGGATGGAGGAGGAGGAGGAAGGGTGGGGTGGAGGAGGATGGTGGAGGAGGAAGGGTGGGGTGGAGGAGGATGGTGGAGGAGGAGGAGGAAGGGTGGGGGTGGAGGAGGATGGTGGAGGAGGAGGAGGAAGGGTGGGGGTGAAGGAGGATGGTGGATGAGGAGGAGGAGGAAGGGTGGGGGTGGAGGAGGATGGTGTAGGAGGAGGAAGGGTGGGGTGGAAGAGGAGGAAATGTGGAGGAGGAGGGGGAAGGGTGGGAAGGAGGAGGAGGAAATGTGGAGGTGGAGGAGGAGGAGGAGGGGGAAGAGTGGGGTGGAGGAGGAGGATGGAGGAAATGTGGAGGTGGAGGAGGAGGAGGAGGGGGAAGAGTGGGATGGAGGAGGAGGATGGAGGAGGAGGAGGAAAGGTGGGTGGGGGTGGAGGAGGAGGATGGAGGAGGAGGAGGAAGGGTGGGTGTGGAGGAGGATGGTGGAGGAGGAGGAGGAAGGGTGGGTGTGGAGGAGGATGGTGGAGGAGGAGGAGGAAGGGTGGGTGTGGAGGAGGGATGGTGGAGGAGGAGGGGAAGGGTGGGTGGGTGGCAGGGAGGATGGTGGAGGAGGAGGAGGACAGGGTGGAAGTGGAGGAGGATGGTGGATAGGAGGAGGCAGGGTGGGGGTGGAGGAGGATGGTGGAGGAGGATGGTGGAAGTAGGAGGACGGCAGTGTGGGGGTGGGTGGGGGTTTGGAGGAGGATGGTGGAGGAGGAGGAGGAAGGGTGGGTGTGGAGGAGGATGGTGGTGGAGGATGGTGGAGTAGGAGGAGGCAGGGGTGGGGCGTGGGTGGAGGAGGGATGGTGGAGTAGGAGGAGGCAGGGTGGGGGTGGAGGAGGATGGTGGAGGAGGAGGAGGAAGGGTGGTGTGGAGGAGGATGGTGGAGGAGGTGGAGGAGTAGGAGGAGGCAGGGTGGGGGTGGAGGAGGATGGTGGAGGAGGATGGTGGGAGTAGGAGGAGGCAGGGTGGGGAGTGGAGGAGGATGGTGGAGGAGGAAGGGTGGGGTGGAGGAGGAGGATGGAGGAGGGGAGGAAGGGAGGAGAATGTTCAGCGTTCTGGATGCCAGTGTTTGTCCACTAGCCTTCAAATTTGCATGGTCGGAAGTGTCGTGTGTTACTGTTTCCGGTAGCCATGCGCCTGGGAAACATGGGAATCTAATGTCTAGTGCAGAACCCATCATCATACGGTAATAAATAATGATCAGTTATTAGATTCGTGTCGGCATGACCAGTATGACACAAGCCGAAACCACCGTCAACGAGAAAGGTGGCCGTTGTTCTTAAGTCTCTCTCTGATCGGATGTGTGGAGCATGAGGTAGCTTGTACAATATACTTTGTTTTGCTTTTTTTGTTTGCCCCCGCCCACCCTTGCAGGAAGGTGGTAGTTAGACAGAAAATGTACGAGAATTCAGAAAAGATATCCGATCACAAATTGGTTAAGGAGGAAAGAAATAAAGTGGAGGACAGTAAAATTACCGAGATCAGGGGTGTCCATCAAGAATTATGGTGAATATGGCTCTTATTGCCATTCCCGGTATACAACTTAATGTTCTCGTCTTTATTATTTCGTTCGAGTGTCATTTGCACATGTCTTTAGATTGGACTATATGTCTCTGTCTGTTTGTCGTTGTCTGTCTGTCACACACACACACATTCACACACCAACACACACACACAACAGCATAAACATCACATATCCATTTCTATTATCGTACGCTTTCTTATTTGTAATCACAAGCTGTGTTGGAAATAACTTTTGTCATTTGTGGTGTTTATTTCGTACCGTGGAGATAACAGATTCTTTACTTCTCTTCTTCTCTCTTCTCTTCGTCCTCTTTCCTCTTGACTCTGGTCTCTGCCTGCTGCCTGCGGTCTGTCGTCTGTTGTCTGTCTGTTGTTGTATGTCTGAATCTCTCTCCTCTCTCTCTCTCTCACCTCGCTCGTCTCCTCGTTTCTCGCCCCTGGGCTTCTATTTGACTATGGCACCTTTTTTACTTTATTCGCTATGCTTCCCTCTTAAGATGTAGTGTACCCTAGGTGGGTATGTAGAGGATTATGGTTGTGGGATAATTTCATAACTGAGAAAGTCTCACTCTCTGTCTCTTCTTCGTCCTCTCCTTCTATTCTCTGGTCTGTCTTTGACTGATCACAATCCGTAATGGCATTACAGCCTGGTCAACGAAACTTGACATCGGCATGAAGTGTCAAGAAACAGCCGAAAGAAAAACCTTGTTACGCGAAAAATGGAAAGATTGATGTCTCTCTTCTGACATGTTCGTAATTCATCTTGCGTTCGGGATTGAAAAACCAC
>NC_134882.1:45712984-45722984 GCF_041734735.1 Babylonia areolata | reverse complement strand
TCTTCTTCTTCTTCATTTTTTTTTCATTTTTTTTTGTTCTATTTTTAAATATGATATTTACCGCCAATAAAAAGACGTAAAATCTACGAACAATAACATGTCAGTCAGTTCTCTTTACTTCTCTCTTCTCTAACACACGCCAAACTTGCCTTGTTCCTTTCCTTTTTGGCCCTTTTTAATTAAGGCTATATGTCAAACAAAGAAGAAATGAATGAATGAATGAATAAATAAATAAATAAATAAACCAATAAATAAATAAACCAATAAATGAAATGAAATAAAAGAAAAGAACTATTTGCTTATCTATTGCCAAAAGGGATTTTGACTGGACTTTGCAGGCCTGATCTACGATGGTCAATCCGGGCACTTGCCCCAGGAAGTGGAGCGGGAGGTGGAGGCAGCCAATGGTCGGCCTTCTAACATCCGCCTCCTGACACGCACGCTCTACGTGGATGCCACGGACAGCTTCAACGTCTCCAGAGCGCGTGAGTGGGTCCGCGTGTTCGTTCTGTCGTTTCGATGTTTTGTTCACGTTTGCTCTCTCTCTCTCTCTCTCTCTCTCTCTCTCTCTCTCTCTCTCTCTCTCTCTGTGTGTGTGTGTGTGTGTGTGTGTGTGTGTGTGTGTGTCGTCAAGTCAAGATATTTTTTCAAAGTCAAGATTTTATTTCCTGGTGATAAATTGAGCAACCATTGCTTTTTTTTTTTTTTTTTTAACATGTGTGTGTGTGTGTGTGTGTGTGTGTGTGTGTGTGTGTGTGTGTGTGTTTGCGTGCGCATGTTTGTATTGTATGTATGTGTGCGTGCGTGTTTATGTGTGTGTGTGTGTGTGTGTGTGTGTGTGTGTGTGTGTGTGTGTGTGTGTGACATGAATACTGACTGATTAATATTGAAACTCCACCCCGCACCCGGCACTCACCCTACACACGCACTCCTTCCCGCCCCTCTCTCGCCCATTTGCTAAATCTGATCTTTTCTTAGAAAGGTTAAGGTTACGAGCTAAACCAAGAGAAATTTGTGACGCATTTCCCCTTCTCCATGGGGAGCAAGGAAATCCTTGTCTGGATCGAATCACTGGTTTGCTTTTTTTTTTCTTCTTCTTATTTTGTGTACACTCTGCACCAACCAGCTAGCCCATCTATTTTGCGGCGAAGTCTGAATTTTGAATTTTGGGATTTTCGTCAATGCAGGATAGGCGGCGGCCGTAGCAGAATCGATTAGCCGTTAGACTTTTGATCCAGTGTTCGCCAGTCATCGGAGTTCGGGTCCCCGTTTCGGCATGGTGTTGTGTCCTTGAGAAGGGCTCTTTACTCTAGTGTCCATCACTACAGCGGAAGGAGAGGGTTGGGCCTCCGCCACGACTTCCTACGCTGAGCCTGGGACACAGTGGATAAAAGTTCACTGCTGTGGTCGCCCTAAAATGCTATGAGAGCTTTTGAAACATACATTGATACATACACGGGCACACACACACACACACACACACACACACACACACACACACACACACACACACACACACACATAATAGCTTACCATACCATTCCATACCATATTATACCATACCATACCATACTATACCATGCATACACACACACACACACACACACACACACACACACACACACACACACACACAAACACACACACACACACACACACACACACACACACACACACACACACACACACCACGCACACCACACACCAACACACACACACCACACACACACACTAACATGCTACACATACATTTACCATACCATACCATACCATACCATACCATACCATACTATACCAGCATACAACACACAACATACACACAACAAACACAACAACACACACACACACAACACACACACACACCCACACACACACACACACACACACACACACATAACATGGCATACCATACCACACTATACCATACATACCTACATACATACCATACTATACCATACATACATACACACATACGTACATGCATGCATGCATGCGTACATACAAGTAGACTCACACACCTCCACGCCTGTTCAACCTCCTCACCCTTCATCATCTCAACCTCTCTCTCTCTCCCTCCCTCCCTCCATGATGTTTCTCCCTCTAAAAAACAAAAACAAAACATCGTTATGATACTTTCACTTACATACTTGCCCACAATGCCGGAGACGAAACACACCTCGTCTTCAAAAGCTGTCAATGGTGATTAGCAAACCAAGGTTCTACCAGCTCAGCTGCACACTTTTGGACATTTTGGTCTAATCCACTTCCCCTTGTTAAAAACCAAAAAAAAGCCCTCCTATGATGATGACAACATACGCCATTCCGATCTTAGTTTGCACTCTTCCAGACTGGCAAGCGTAATTGCGGTTTTTTTTTTTTTTTTTTTTTTTTTTTTTCAACAGGGTTGAAACCTGTACATTAACTGGTATTCGGGTTAGAAGACCACCCTGCATTCTTTGAAGTTAGAAGAAACGTTCTTATGTTGAGGTCACTAGAGTTTTTCGTTTCTCATTGAGATTTGTGTATTCTTTTACTTTTGTTCAGATTTCCGACAATCATTAGGGGCATCTAAACTCCATAGCATAGTTTTGTAAGGGAAATATGTGTGAAGATTACTTACAGCTTGTAACAGACTTTCTTGTACAGATATAAGAGGTTTTCTTAACGTTCTGAAAATTTCGAAAGTCATTTGTACAGGTCACATGTTATCCAAAAATAGCAGTTTAAGTACCTTTTTCGGTTCAGTGTAGTGTCTTAAAAGCCATTTGGGAGGTTCTGCCCAATGGGTTTGTTTTAGATATTACCAGATGATCTCTAAGAGCGCCGGTTAATATAGTGTTTAGCACTTTTGGACGCTTTTGATATATAATCCGCGAGATTTAGATAAAGCTCCAGAGTGTTTTGGAGTCAAAGTCGGCTCTTCAGAATATGTTATGAAACACTTAAGAAAACATTAGGTTCTCTTCTCAAAGAGTTAAAAAGAGGTTTGGTGCCATTAGATTATGTTGCTCTGTAAAACAGTTGATTTTGTTGTTGTTGTTGTTTTAAACAAAGAACAAATAGTACTGGTTGGTGTAGTTTTTCAACCTGAGATCTCACTCTCACTATCTCGCTCTTGCAAGTTAAGAGGGGACAGAGAGAGAGAGAGAGAGAGAGAGAGAGAGAGAGAGAGAGAGAGAGAGAGAGAGAGAGAGCAAGCGAGGTGGAGAGAGAATCTTCTTTGTGTCAGAAGGAAAAGGAAATGAAAGAAGAGGAAGAAGGAAGAGGAGAAGGAGGAGGAGAAGGAGGAGGAGATGGCGGCTTTCCAGAGGTCTCGAGAATGAGATTACAGAGGGCACACTCTGCTTTCAAATCACATTCTGAACTTTGTGACAGAAAACAGAGCCAGGTGCTAATTACATTGTGGCTGCGATGTCCTTTTATTTTTCTTTCTTTCTTTTCTTTTTCTTGCTTCGCCCTGTTGTCGTAAAACTAGTTGAAATGGCCCTGTCCCTCGTGAGTCTTGAAGGACGTTCCCAGGATTTGGCATTCAGCACCACGTGTAGCTTTGAAGCAGCGTCTGTGTCTCAAGATACCCCGTTAAAGAAGGGACCGGAAGAGAACAGAGCAGAACCAACGCGTTGTCTGTCATTCCTCCTACCCCTCCACCTTGTTTGTGTAAATTCTGCTTTCAATCATTCCAAGAATTAAAAAAAAACAAAAAAACCCAACTTTTCTGTACCCTTTCACAGGACAGTAAAAGTGTTCTGTCCAAGTGTCTGTATTTCAGTTACTTCAGTTACTCTTACTTCCTCTTACTTCCTTCCTTCCTCAGAGGTGTGTGTGTGTGTGTGTGTGTGTGTGTGTGTGTGTGTGTGTGTGTGTGTGTGTGTGTGTGTGTGTGTGTGTGTGTGTGTGTGTGTGTGTGTGTGAAGGATGAAAGTTCCGGAAAGTGAATATATATTTCAGGAAACTGGCAAAACTTTTATTGGTAAAACATTTTTGTTTTTTGTTTTTTTACTTATTTACCCGATAATTTAGTTATTTGTTTATTCATATGCTACGTTACATTAAGCAAGACTGGAACTCATGTGCATTCACTCACACGCGCGATCGCGCGCACACACACATACGCACACCGCTTATACTTAATGGAAAACAAGGCAGCGAATATATTTGATGTGTACGCTGGGGGCTATCACTGTTTCACTTCTTAGAAATAAGTATATCGTTGAATAAATAAATAAATGTGAAGTAAACTGTTACATGAACATATAGACAAATAGCTGCGTAAATAATTACGTAGAAGTCGAGAAATAAACAAATAGATAAACTTACTCGTTATTCTACCTTCCTACCATGAGCCAACTTAGAGCAATTTACCCATTAATATGTAACATTGGCTTTTGTGTGAGATTTGCTGTCAGCTCGGTGAAAATCGATTTGGGACTTTGTCACAGACGTAGCATTTCCAGTGGGTGTTTTTCACATCGTCGCCTTTGTGACTGACATGTTCGTGTCCACTGTATAGAACCTTGGGGGAGCACTGTACTTCTTCTTCTTCTTCTGCGTTCGTGGGCTGCAACTCCTACGTTCACTCGTATATACGCGAGTGGGCTTTTACGTGTATGACCGTTTTTAAACCGCCATGTAGGAAGCCATACTCCGCTTTCGGGGGTGTGCATGCTGGGTATGTTCTCGTTTCTATAACCCACCGAACGCTGACATGGATTACAGGATCTTTAACGTGCGTATTTGATCTTCTGCTTGCGTATACACACGAAGGGGGTTCAGGCACTGGCAGGTCTCCATATATGTTGACCTGGGGGATCGTAAAAATCTCCACCCTTTACCCACGAGACGCCGTCACCGTGATTCGAACCCGGGATCCTCAGATTGAAAGTCCAACGCTTTAATCATTTTGGCTATTGCGCCCGTCGGAAGCACTGTCCAAACACCATGTCTTTAAAGAGGCAGATACATAAATTGTACGACTTGTTTGTTTTTTTCTTCTTTCTTTTTATTTTTATTTTTATTTTTTTTATCGAAAACTCCATTGAAAGCATTGATATACAAGACGGGGGAATCGCGAACGCCCTTCCATTTCCAAAGCTGTACACCTATAACTCCCAGTGGAAATATCTGTCTGGGTTTTCAACGCAGATGGAAAATAGGTGGCAAGAAAAGAGGAGGGGAGGGAGGGGGTGGACAGTAAGCAGAAGGGTCTACGGTACGTCGGCTTAGAAAGAAAGCCCCCACCCCCACCCCCGCCCCCCGCCGCCCCCACCCCTCCCCTCCCCTCCCCTCCCCCCCCACGAGGAACTGGCAGACATCTTTTGGTCTGGAAAGCCACAGATGGACGACATGGTACTTGGTCAGACCATTTCAACTTCTTTTTTTTTTTCTTTTTTTTTTCTTTTTTTTCGGATATTGGCGTCTGTGGGAAAAAGGATTTAATGGAATCTGCTGGGCGAAAACTAGTTTGCTTGCTTGAATGCATTGGCTAAAAGCTAGGGAAGGATAATTTCAATTAGTTTTCAGACAGTTTGAGTGTCTTTTGATAGCATCTCCATGGTCCATCATTATTTCAAAACATTTTCTCCATACAGGCGTGTTTTCTCACACTGACAAAAAAGCAACAACAACAACAACAAACAGAAACAGGAGAAAAACAGCCCATTGTCAAAGGTCATCTGTAAAGTCATTAAGCAAAACAGTGTATCGTCAACACACACACACACACACACACACACACACACACACACACACACACACACACACACACACACACACACACACACACACGCACACACACACACACACACACACACACACACACACACACATACATACATATATATATATATATATATATATATATATATATATATATATATATATATATGTGTGTGTGTGTGTGTGTGTGTGTGTGTGTGTGTGTGTGTGTGTGTGGAGAGAGAGAGAGGCAGAGAGACACAGAGAGAGAGAGGGGGAGAGAGGGAGAGAGAGAGAGAGAGAGAGAGAGAGAGAGAGAGAGAGAGAGAGAGAGAGAGAGAGAGAGAGAGAGAATAACGTCAGACATTTTTTTTAATGCACAAATAGATATGTAATAAAGGAATGGGTAAATAACCGGATAAACGAATAGATACATAAATGAATGAAATGAATGAGTGAATGAACGAATAGGTAAATGAATACATAACTGAGTATACGAAAAAACAAACAAATCAAGAAATAGATAAGTATCTTAACACATCAGTGATCATGTACGATGCCATTGTCATCCCTTCAGTCCAGTTTCCACGAAAGGTTTGCCTTCCCCTTGCAACCTTGTCTCTGCACTTCCTCTTCTTCTTCTGCGTTCCCCGTGAACATGGTCTCAGACTTGCAGTCCTATGCTGGAAATGAAGGTGGTGGTCTTGATGAGGTCTTCTTTGGTGCCCCAGAGCTTTTCTGCCAGTGTGGCTCCATAGGGCCATTGCTGCGTCCGTGCATCTTGATACAGGGGGCAGGACTGCAGGATGTGCTCCGGGGTTTGTAGGTCTGTCTTACACGGGCAGTCAGGAGTGTGTGACAGCTTGCACTTCCTCAAATCCCTACGCTCCACTACAAGGCCTGTGTATATTTATCTGAATTTTTGCAAACAAGATCTGCGCACTGTAATAAGAGCAAGGACCCTCCGACCCCTTCCACCCCACCCACCGCTTTATTATTATTATTATTATATTTTTTTATGAATCTGTCAATGATGATTTGCAAACCAAAATCCGGGGCGTTTGTGACATTTTGAGGTAAAGTTCACTTTTCCCTGTTAACCAAAGCCACTACAGGCCCGCTTCCTAACTTAGTTTGCTTTTGAAGAGGGAAGCTCGAAATCGAATTTTTCCAACCTGGTTGAAAGTCTGATGTGCATGCATTCGGTAGGATACCCCCACTGAAAGCTTGGTACGAAAAGGTCCATGTTTCATTCCATGACGCTCGAGGTGTTTGTGAAGTCCGCCTCAGCTCTGTTTATATATATATATATATATATATATATATATATATATATATATATATATATATATATATATATATATATATATATATATATATATATATATATATATATATATATATATATATATATCACCGACCTATTTCCTGCCTTTCTTGTATTATCCAAATCTGACTTTTAAAATCGTCCTGAAAGTTGCCAAAAATCCGCAAGTGATATGATGTTCTGGTGATATGTTTATCTGCAGTAGATTTTTGTGTGTGGGGGTGGGTGGGTGGGGGGGGGGGGTTGTAGATGTTAGCTTTTCTAGGAGGCATTTGATATGCTTCAGGGAGGTACTCAGCATTTCGGTGGCGTAATTTTCTTTAAAAAAAAGTTATCATGGGGGTTGTTACTCAGTAGAAGCATTATTGATATTACTGTCGGCTGTGTGCATTTTTTTCTAGTACTTTTTTTTTTTTTTTTTTTTTTTTGGGGGGGGGGGGGGTGGGGGGGGGGTTGGTGGGTATTATTTTAGTTCTTCATAGAAGGCTTTTGAGGTTTTTTGGAGCCAAGTTTCAAAAGATGTTTCGGGAAAAAAAAGTATTTGTAAATTTTGTTTTAGGTCATCTTTACATGCCCACTCTTTTTGAAAGTTTAAAGAGTTTTATTTTTTTCAGAATACATTTGCTTTGACAAATAGGTCTTTTGTTTGTTTGTTTCTTGTTAAATTGCTATCTATGTTGTGGCGTGTTTATACAGAAGGAAAAAAAAAACAACCCGTAAGGTACATCATCATTTTTGAATCGCACTTTCTGAAAACATGTTTTCTGTATAAGCTATGTAGGTTAGTTTCTTAGATATATGGTTTGCTGCGTAACTATTTTGGTCTATTAGTTGTTCACAAAGGAGACACTTGATTCCCCCCCCCCTCCCCCCACCGTTCTGTTGTTTAACTCTCTCCATACGAACGGCGAAAGAGACGACGTTAACAGCGTTTCACTCCAGTTACCATCATCAAAATATTGCAAGCGGAAGGCTCTTATACTGAAGAGGTGAATGTTGACAAAGAATACCACAATTCTGACGACGGAAGCTAAAGGTTGGGTCATTCAGACACCCACTGGACATCCGAGGGGTCTGTGTAGAGGAGAAGAGAGGACTGGCCGTACTGAGTGAGTTAAAAGGCTGGAGTATCAAACATTTACAACACTAATACAATAACAGCACAGACGATGATGACGGGGACCATAATACTGATGATGACAGTGTTGGTGCTGCTCATGTCGATACAGACAGAAATAATGATCATGATAATAGGTGTGATGATAATAATGATAGTGATGATATCATTACTACTACTACTAACAGTACTACTACTACTACTAATAATAATACTAATAATAATAATAATAATAAAATACTACTACTACTACTACTACTACTACTACTACTACTACTACTACTACTACTACTACTACTAATAATGGTGATGATTGGTGGGAGACTGTGACTTTCACCATAGAACGTGTGTATGTCTGTCTCTCTCAGTCTGTCGCTATTATTTGTCTATTTCTTTATCTCTCACCTCTATCTCTCTTATCTTGGAGAAAGAAAAAGAAACGAAAAAAAAAGAAAATAAAAAAAGAACAAGAACAAGAAGAACCACACAAGAATCGACACATTTCCTTGCAAGCAAGCGAATGAGATTACAGCGCCCAACCCCCCCCCCCCCCCCCCCCCCCCCCCCCCCCCCCCCCCCAAACCCCCGTGCTTTCAAATCACATTCTGAACTTTGGCTGAAAACAGAGCCCCGTGCTAATCGTATATTGTGGCTGTGATGCCCTTTTCATTCGTGCTTCGCCCTTTTGTGTGAATCAAGTTTATATATATAGCAACTGTCCCCTGTGGGGCCAGCGATCCCAGGACGGCATCCAGCACCACGTGTGTTTTGAAGCAGTAGCGCCTTGTGTCTCTGAGATGCCCGGAAAAGAAAAAAAAGACTTAACTATAAATCAGGTAGAGCTGAACTAAGGCGTTGTCTGTGAGTGGCGTTTGATTTGATGCACTCCAGCAAATGTTATCATGAGTTTAGATGCTAGTTCAGAATTTTTTTCATTTTTTATTTATTTATTTTTTAATAGAAAAATGTTGCGTGCGTGACTTTACCCCCCCTCCCCCCCTTCCGCCCCCGAAAAAAAAAATGCTGTGTTCAGTTGCTTATCTGCTATGTTCAAGTGTCTGGAAAAAAAAAGAAGATAAGGACGATGTTTTCTTCTTCTTTTTTTTTTTTTTTTACCCGCCGTGTTGGAAGGAATTATGAGAATGGTGTATGTCGTTCGCATTGGCCTCGTCTGTCCAGCTGGACAACGAATTGTGCGTATGTTGTTATACCCACCCTGGATCTGAATTAATTGGTGTGTGTGATGACTAATTTTTTTTATTTTTTTTATTTTTTTTTTTTTTTTTTTTTTTATTTTACAAATGACCACAAAATGAGACTTGCGTACTGTTCAATTTCTTGTAACAATGATTTAACTGGAAATAAAAAAAAAAAAAAAATTAAGAAAATAAAACATTAAAGGGAACTGGTAAGATGTTACAGAGTTGTAGACAACCAATTTCTTTTGTTTTTTTTTTGTTTTTTGGGTTTTTATTTTATTTGTCTGTCGGCATTGATTGACTGATTGATTGATTGATTTGTGGATACGGTGGGAGGTTCGATAAAAGTGCATTATTAGACTCGATAACTTCGCATGCAAACACGCACTGCTTATTGTTTATTCATAAGGAAAGGAGGTTTTGTCTTCTTTGTTTTTCGTTTCTTTTTAGAAGAAGAAGGTTATTCCTATTTCCCGTCTTTAAAAGCTTATGGATAGTCAGATAGATACATATGCAAATCAACAGTCTGCGTTGAAGATTTCTGTGCCATGAACAAGCTTAGTGCAAAGTACAGTTTTTCCACCTTCAGCCTTGGCTTTTGCGTGAGATCTATTTCCAGTTCAATACACATCGATTTTTTTTTTCGCATTGGACCAACATCAA
>NC_134882.1:45697984-45702984 GCF_041734735.1 Babylonia areolata | reverse complement strand
CCACTTGTCTGCACGCTCTTTCTCCCAACCCACGCAGAAGAAGGGATTTCGGGGTTGGTGGAGCTAAAAACTATTGATTGAATTCCAGAACCCAACAGCTCCATGAAGGTTTGTTGTTGTTGTTGTTGTTGTTGTTGTTGTTGTTTTTTTTTTTCCAGTCCTTAGAGCAGTCGGGCCAAAGTCATTAAGGGGTTTCTGGACAGGTTGTGTAACTAGTTGCACGTGAACTACGTGCTCCTCAATACTCGGTGTTGGATCTTGTGAATGGCCGCTGATACGGTAATGCCATTGAATCAGGGGTTTGAAATGAGAGGGAACGAATGATGAAAAAAAAAAAAAAAAAAGAAGAAGGAAAAGAAAAGAGGAAAATAGAAAGAAATAACGACACAAAGTGAAAAAAAAAAATGAAAAAAAAGGAAGCGAGAGAGAGAGAGAGAGAGAGGGAGGGAGGGAAGGTAATCTCTTTTCTTTCACATGCTTTCTTGTTTCTACCATGTTTACAACACGACCCCCCCCCCCCCTCCCCCCCCCCCCCCCCCCCCCCCATCAACTCTTTGTTTCTTAGCCCCCATCTTTCTATATACGCACCTGTCTCTGTTCCTCTTTCAAAAGCTGCTCAGATATACATTTTTGTAACTCTAGTTTTAAAGCACTTGAATAGATTTGTGCCGGCTAGTGCACATGCTGAAAAAAGAATGAAGAAAACGTATGAATGAGGGGAACAAAAGAATAAAGGAAAGAACACAAAAAAAAAAGGGGGGGGTGGGGGTGGGGGGGTGGGGGGAGAGAAATCCAAATATGGAAAAATAATTTGAGACGCTTCATCATGTAAGTCGTGTTTGTGGCAAGAGAATTGAACAGAAAGAAAAAAAAAAGTACCTCAACAAAATAACATAAAGAACGGCATTGACAGTGAATGAAACGGGCGGGGGGGGGGGGGGGGGGGGGGAAGAAGAAGAAAAAGAAAGAAAGAAAGAAAGAAGCCAGTAAAAGCAGTGAAGAAATAAAGAAAGAAAGCTTTTTAAAATGCTGTCGGTGACAGAGACAAATGTGCACGTGCGTATCGTGTCCCACGTGTATGTTACGTGATCCCCCGTCCAGTGACAGCAGTCTACTTTTTTAATTCACAGAAACTGCACTTAGCGCACGTAAAAGAACCCACGGCAACAAAAGGGATGTCCCTGGCAACATTCTGTAGAGAAAAAAAATCCACTTCGATAGGAAAAAACGAATAAAACTGCACGCAGGAAAAAAAAAAAAAAAAATGCCTGGCGCTGTAGTGTAGCGACACGCTCTCCCTGGGGAGAGCAGCCCGAATTTCACACAGAGAAATCTGTTGTGATAAAAAGAAATACAAATATAAATACAGATGGGCGGACAGAAAGACATTAATTTGCTTTTTGATAGATGAGTTGTGCTGTGTAGTCAGCCATGCGATAGCTTAGACAAACAGACAGACGGGCCTCTAGAGAAAAAAACATGGAACAAATAGAAAGACAGGTATACGGATAGATAGATAGATAGGCAAATACACACATACAGACAGTCAAGCAGGCAGGCAGACAGACAGGCAGACACATACATACATATATAGATAAAAGAGATAGATAGATGCAATGAAATGTAGAGCAAAAGAGCGGAATAACTTGCTAGATAGATAAACTGTTGAATAATTAAATAAATAAATAAATAAACAGATAATAATAGGTAATAGATAAATAACAAAAATTAATGTATACCAACACTGTAGTGTCTCTCGCCTCCCTCCCCCCCTCCCTTTATATATATATATTTTTTTTCTTTTATTTCATCAATGATAAGTAAATATTAAAATGTAAACCAAAACTAATTTTTCACTTTAATTTTCACTTTTTAATTTGTCACTGCTCAGCTTTTTTTTTTTTTTTTTTTTTTTTTTTTTTTTAATAAGGGGAGGGAGGTAGGGAGGGGTTATTATTCTCTGTCTCACTCCCTGCCTGTCCCCCTGTTTCCACCCGTTCTATTTTTCTGTTTTATTTATTTATTTATTTTTTATTATTATTTTTTTTTTTTAATAATTCTTTCTCCCTTCCACCCCTTTCCGCCTGGCCCTGCTTCTCCCAAGAATTGCCCAGACACACACATGTCCTTATCTCGATTTTTTGGCATAAAAATGCAAAAAGAAAACAAACAAACAAAAAAACAACAACCCAAAAACCAAAACAAACAAACATCTGCAGCATTCGTGGCAGAGAAAAACGAAACAAAACTGTCATAAAGCACAAAAAAAAAAAAGAAATGTAAGAAGACGCTGAATACTAAAACACTGACAACAAAACAAAACGAAACACACGAAAACAATAGAAGTTTTGTTCCTAATGTTATTACTTCTTGCAACATGCACATCTTTCGAAAAGCTCCAGTGAAACTGTCACATCTAGGGAGAGAGCAGTTCGGGGTGGGGGTGGGTGGGTGGGTGGGTGGTATTCAGTGAAAGAGAGAAATAGGCAGTGGCACGTGCATTTTTTTTTTTTCTATCCCGCAGGTCTGCTTTGCATGTTGCAATATAATATTATTAATAACAACCCTATGTCTGACTTGCAAATTGCCCACTACGGTTCACACTGCTCATAGATAAATCGATGCACACACATATCTTCAGACGCGCAGCAGGTCAGATGTACAGTCATACAACTAGAAGTTAGATCACTATCATGTGAATACATGCATTTGCATTATCAGTCATCAGTTAGCCGAGACACAGAGACGCATTCTCTCTCTCTCACACACACACACACACACACACACACACACACACACACACACATATATATATATATATATATATATATATATATTATACACACACACACACACACACACACACACACACACATACATACATATATATATATATATATATATATATATATATATATATAGAGAGAGAGAGAGAGAGAGAGAGAGAGAGAGAGAGAGAGAGAGAGATGGATCGACTGATAGATAAATACATAGATAGATAGGAAGATGAATATATAAATATTGTATGGATACATAGACAGACAGAGATACGTATAGATGGATAGATAGATAGATCTTCTTCTTCTTCTTCTTCCGCGTTCCCTAGCCACGCTAGATTTTCAGTCCGGTCAAGACGGCGAAGTCCGCGGTCCGCAGCAGGGACCCCACCGGTCCCCACAGTTTCTCCTGGAGCTCCACCGGGCTGGGCCATGCCTGGCTTCTCAGAATGTCGAAGGTGGGGCAATGCTGCAGGATATGGGAGGGGGTCTGTGGGCTTGTGACACAATGGCGCTGGTCAGTATTTGATATCTTTAGACGGTAGAGGTGGGAGAGGAGCTGACAGTGTTCCGTTCGCAGTCTGAAGATAGTGACCTGTGCCGCTCTGTCCAGTTCATGGATGCCGTCCTTTTCGTCTTCCGTCCCAATGTCCAGACGTTGGCGCCATGCTTTCTTGATAGATAGGTAGATAGACTGATTGATTGTCATAACCCGTATAACGCCATGTCGCCCCATCCCTTCCACGACCAGCTAACACAGAAAGGTTCAGCTCGGTTCTTTACTGTGGTCACAGAAAATAGCTGCAGGCAGCAAGTCAAAGCGCTCAAACAAATACTCCCCCTTCTATCCACAGCACAAATCTACTAAGGTCTCATAGTCAACTGCAGCGCCAGTTCAGCTCAAAGATGCTGCCAGAGTTCAGACTCCAACTCATCCTGACAACTGAAGACTGACGACACTCGCAGATTCGATGGCTGAGGTAGGATAGGGCGAGAGAGACAATAGAAAAATGGGAAAGGGTACGTTGGAAGTGTGGAGTGGGAGCGGGCGTCAGGACAATTTTGGTTGGAAAGGACACGGTAGAAGGGGAATGAGGACCGTTCCAGAGTTGTGTTCTGGAGATCCGTTGAAGGCAATGACACGGTGAGGTACTGGGCGAGGGGGGGGGGGGGGGAGGAGTAAATATCACAGGGAAATCTGTCACCAGGTAAATAGACACACTACTGGCCCAAGGTGAAAACACAGACCCACGCAGACCAACACCAAAGAAGAGGAAGAAGAGGAAGAAGAGGGTGATAAGGAAGACGCCCCACAACTTGAGAGAGCTCGCCATCAACAGCAAAGGGGAATCTTTACCCCCTTAGCTACATAGATTTCTGAACTCGCTCAGAGTTCAAAATTTTCAAGAGTAGGGAAATACCACACACATATCCTTAGAGATGCACGTGCATACGCTCAGCGTTAAACCGAACATATACATGAAAGAGAGATGGGGGGATGGGAGGGGGGTGAAGGAGGGAGAGAGAGAAGGGGTGGGAGGTAGAAGGGAAGGAAGAGAGAGGTACACACGAATACACACACACACACACACACACACACACGCACGCACGCACGCACGCACGGATACAAACTCCACAATAGATAGATAGATAGCTAGATGAATAAATGCGAAGAAAGAACGCAGAAAGGAAAGACGTAAATTCATTGATTTGCATACAACGAATGGCCCTACATCCTGACGTCTCTTCCCACAGTGAATACCATTTCTCTGTGCACTCTCCATTCCCTGCAGAAGACGGGATTTCGAGGTTGGCTGAGCTATAAATTATTGATTGAATTCCAGAACCCAACAGATCCATGAGGATTTTTTTGTTTTGTTTTTGTTTTTTGTTTTTTGTCAGTCCTTAGATGTGTCGGGCCAACGTCATTAAGGGTTTCTGGACAGGATGTGTAACTAGTTACACGTGAGCTGTGTG
Organism: Babylonia areolata; assembly: GCF_041734735.1. NCBI lineage: Eukaryota > Metazoa > Mollusca > Gastropoda > Neogastropoda > Buccinidae > Babylonia > Babylonia areolata. The sequence continues at coordinate 45,698,230 of NC_134882.1, read as the reverse complement.
TTCATCAGCTCTTAATGCTCTATAGAGTGGCCTCTGACACGATCATGATACGATGGAAACTGGGGTCTTGATATGAGAGGGAAAGAATAAGAAACAAGGGGGCGAGTGTGTGTGTGTGTGTGTGGTGGTGGGGGGGGGGGGGGGGGGGCGGGGGCGGGGGAAAAAATTTGGGGAAAAAAAAAAGGGGAAAAAAAAAAAAGGGGGGGGGGAAAAAAAAAAAAAAGAAAAAAAAAGAAGAAAGAATGG
>NC_134882.1:45694924-45697884 GCF_041734735.1 Babylonia areolata | reverse complement strand
AATGTCCAGACGTTGGCGCCATGCTTTCTTGATAGATAGGTTGATAGACTGATTGATTGTCATAACCCGTATAACGCCATGTCGCCCCATCCCTTCCACGACCAGCTAACACAGAAAGGTTCAGCTCGGTTCTTTACTGTGGTCACAGAAAATAGCTGCAGGCAGCAAGTCAAAGCGCTCAAACAAATACTCCCCCTTCTATCCACAGCACAAATCTACTAAGGTCTCATAGTCAACTGCAGCGCCAGTTCAGCTCAAAGATGCTGCCAGAGTTCAGACTCCAACTCATCCTGACAACTGAAGACTGACGACACTCGCAGATTCGATGGCTGAGGTAGGATAGGGCGAGAGAGACAATAGAAAAATGGGAAAGGGTACGTTGGAAGTGTGGAGTGGGAGCGGGCGTCAGGACAATTTTGGTTGGGAAGGACACGGTAGAAGGGGAATGAGGACCGTTCCATTCCAGAGTTGTGTTCTGGAGATCCGTTGAAGGCAATGACACGGTGAGGTACTGGGCGAGGGGGGTGGGGGGTGGGGGGGGGGTGAGGAGGGGTAAATATCACAGGGAAATCTGTCGCCATGTAAATAGGCACACTACTGGCCCTACCTACCGACGTACCTACACATCTACCTACCTATATACCTACATGCGTACCTATATATCTACATACCTACAAAGATACATATATTGATTGATTGATTGATTGATATGGATACTTATATATCGCCTACCCTCGGTCGGAGACCAAGCTCTAAACGCTTTACAAACACGGGGTCGTTTACACGGCCTCCATTGGGCGCTCATCATTCGTTTCCTGTGTCATTCAATCAGATGTCAGGCACGCACACCTACACACTCAGACAAAACATGTAACATTTAACATTTTACTTGAATGACCGTTTTGGTTATTTACCCTGCCGTGTAGGCAGCCACGCTCCGATTTCGGGGGTGTGCATGCTGGGTATGTTCTTGTTTCCACAACCCACATACATGCATACATGCATGCATACAAACATACATACATACATACACGAGACAGAAAAACAACAACCCCCCAAAAAAAACAAAAACAAAACCAGCAACAAAAACAACAACAATAAAATCCACCCAGACCTGAAATCTTTCGTTTCCCGACGACGTTCACTTTTCTCACCCCTTTCAGACGGGACACATCTCGAATCGTCCGAGCTAAAAAAAAACAACAAAAAAAACCTATCGATTGGAGCTTCTGGTGTGCAAAAAGCAGAGACTCTTCTTAATCAGATAGTAGCGCTGTCTGGCCCAAAAGTCATTAGGCGGGGGGGGGGGGGGGGGGGGGGGGGGGGGACACACACACACACACAGACGAAAGGGTGTTACTAACCCACGAGTGAACTGTCTTCCCCCCACAGATCGCATTACTCATCTTTGAAACACAGCTAATGGCCGCTGACACTGTACCACTTTGAGCTGTGCGAGTGAGAAAGATGGAAACGAAAAAAGAAAGAAAGAAAGAAGAAGAAGAAGAAGAAGACAACAACAACAACAACAACAACAACTCATCTTTGAAACACAGCTAATGGCCGCTGACACTGTACCACGTTGGGCTGTGCGAGTGAGAAAGAGGGAAACGAAAGAAAGAAAGAAAGAAAGAAAGAAAGAAAGAAAGAAAGAAGAAGAAGAAGAAGAAGACGACAACAACAACAACTACAACAACAACAACAACAAAACTAAAGAAGAAGAACAGATCTTGACAGAAAGAACGAACAAAAGAAAGTGTTAAGTAAATAAAATAAAATACAATAAGAACGGATTAAAAAAAAAAAAAAAAAAGAAAAAGAAAAGGAGAAGTATAAGGGTGAAGAAAAAGAACAACAAAAACAACAACAACAACAACAAAACTAAAGAAGAAGAACAGATGTAGACAGAAATAACGAACGTACGAAAGTGTTAAGGAAATAAAATAAAATAAAATAAGAACGGGGTTTTTTTGTTTTGTTTTTTTTTTTAAAGAAGAAAAAAAAAGAAAAAAAAAGGTGAAGTGTAAGGGGGAAGAAAAAGATTTGAAAACTGCAGGGCACTGAGTAGGAAGAAGGAAAAAAGAAAGAATGAAAGAAAAAAAAAGAAAAGAAAGAAGAAATAATGAAAACAACGAAAACAAGCAAACAAACAAAAAAGCACAAAGAAACATAATTGTAAAGACAGGAAATGGAGGAGAAATATTTTAACTTTTTTTTTTTTTTTTAACACGAAAGAAGGCAAAGAAAGTGACAACAACAATAACGACAAAACAACAACAACAACAACTTTACAAGACAAATCAACACACCCTTCCTCTCTCTACCTCTTTCTCTCTTTCACTGTCTTTCACTCTGTGTGTGTGTGTTTGGGGGGGGGGGGGGGGCAACGGGTGCGCGCGCGCGCGCGCGCGTGTGTTTGTTCTTTAGTTTTGCGTCTTTTCATTATTTTATTATTATTATTTCTACTACCTTTGTTATATTATAATTATTATTTATTTATTTATGTAAGCTTATCTATTATTTATTCACCTTTTTATCTCAAGGCCTGACTAAGCGCGTTGGGTTTACGCTGCTGGTCAGGCATCTGCTTGGCAGATGTGGTGTAGCGTATATGGATTTGTCCGAACGCAGTGACGCCTCCTTGAGCTGCTGAAACTGAAACTGAAACTTAGCGTCTTTTCACTATTGGTGATATTACACGATAAAAAAAAAGGGGGGGGGGTGGGGGGGGGGGGGGAGAGAGAGAGAGGGGAAAGAGAAGTCAAAATAAAACAGAAAAAGGTAGAAAACTACTAAGAAATGCATAACTAACATGAAATCTGCTTTAACAGTAATAATTCAATGATGATGATAATAACTAAAACCGTTAACATGATTACGAAGTACATTAAAGGAATGTAGAAATAGGGCTATGAACTAATGCCTTTGAAAGTTCTACTAAATGAATCTCGTTAGAAATA
>NC_134882.1:45682424-45684924 GCF_041734735.1 Babylonia areolata | reverse complement strand
TCTGCTGTCCTACTCAAGTCACCATGTTGCTGGGTTCCTGTTGAACAACATCCCTCTTAATTAATTGAGTATTCGAATTTCACCGCCAGTGTGTTCAGTGATCAGTGTTTCTGTACGTGTGTGCTCTCTCTCCACGCCTCGCAGTGTGCTCTATGCTGTCCATGGGGAGAGCTGTGTCCCAGCTGGTCAAGATACCTCTTAATTTGACCATTTCAATTTCACCCACACACCAGTGTGTCCAGTGATCAGTGTTTCTGTACATGTGTGTTTCATTCTCTCTCTCTCTCGTCTCGCAGTGTGCTCCCTGCTGTCCACTGGGGCCATTGTGCTGCTGGGCCATGCGGGAAGGCCCACCTTGGACACGATCCGGGCCTACTCGGAGAGCCTGGAGATCCCCTTTATCTTCTTCAACAACCCGGCAGACCCTCGGGGCCGGGGCCGCGGGCTGGGCAGGCAGCATCAGCAACAGCAGCAGCAACAGCAGCAACCAGGAGGACTGCAGTACTACATCGAGCCCAGCATCTCCAAGGCCATCGTGGACGTCATCCAGACCTATGGCTGGTCCAGCTTGACCTACATTTACGGCACGGACGAAGGTGGGTGGAGCTTTTTTCATTGCTTTTTTTGTTTGTTTGTTGTTGTTTTTTGTGGTGGTGGTGGCGTAAGTGTAGGTGGTAGTGGTGGTGGTGTATGTTGTTGTTGTTGATCCAGACCTACGACTGATCCAACCTCACCTACATTCATTTATAGCACGGACGAAAGTGGGTGGGGTGGGTGGATGGGTGGGTGGAGCTGTTATTTATTTTTATTAGTAGTAGTATTATTAGTATTAGTAGTAGTAGTAGTATTATTGTATTTGTGAGTGTGTTTTATTTTCTTGTTTTGTTTTCAGTTGTTGTTGGTGGTGGTGGTGGTGTTTCTTGTTGTTGTTGGTGGTCGTTATGGTGGTGGTGGTGGTGGTGGTGTTTGTTGTTGTTGGTGGTGGTGGTTATGGTGGTGGTGTTTGTTGTTGTTGGTGGTGGTGGTTATTGTGGTGGTGTTTGTTGTTGTTGGTGGTGGTGGTTATGGTGGTGGTGGTGGTGGTGTTTGTTGTTGGTGGTGGTGGTGATTATGGTGGTGGTGGTTGTGATAGTGTTTGTTGTTGTTGTTAATGTTGTTGTTGATTCTGACATGCGGTATGTCCAGTCTCTCCTACATTTACGGCACGGATGAAGGTGGGTGTGTTAGATGGAGGGGTGCGTTATGGTGGTAGTGGTGGTGGTGTTTGTTGTTGGTGGTGGTCTTTGTTATGGTGGTGGGGGTGGTGTTTGTTGTTGGTGGTGGTCGTTGTTATGGTGGTGGTGGTGGTGGTGGTGGTGGTTTTTTTGTTAGTGGTGCTCGTTGTTATGGTAGTGGTGGTGGTGTTTGTTGTTGTTGGTGGTGGTGGTCGTCATGATGGTGGTGGTGGTGGTGTTTGTTGTTGTTGGTGGTGGTGGTTTGGTGGTGGTGGTTGTGATAGCATTTGTTTTTGTTGGTGGTGGTGGTCGTTATGGTGGTGGTGGTGGTGTTTGTTGTTGTTGGTGGTGGTTTTGGTGGTGGTGGTTGTGATAGCATTTGTTTTTGTTGGTGGTGGTGGTAGTGTGGTGGTGGTGGTGGTGGTGGTGGTAGTGTTTGTTGTTGTTGTTGTTGGTAACGTGCGGCATATACAATCTCACCTTCATTTGCGGCACGGATGAAGGGGTGTGTGTTGGATGGAGGGGTACGGGTGGGTGGAGATGTTGTTTTCTTGTTGTTTTGGTTTAGTTTGTGTTGTTTGTTTGCTGTTGGTGGTGGTGGTGGTTTTTTGTTTGTTTATTTTGGTTGGTGGTGGGAGTTATGGTGGTTGTGTTGGTGTTTGTTGTTGTTGTTTATACAGAATTACGGGAAGTTTGACCTACATATATATAGCACGGACGAAGTTTTGGGCTTCTCTCTCTCTCTCTCTCTCTCTCTCTCTCTCTCTCTCTCTCTCTCTCTCTCTCTCTCTCTCTCTCTCGTGACTGTGGTGGTGTTGGTGTTGGTGGTAGTAGTTGTAGTGTCAGTTGTTGCTGTGGACCCAGTCATACGGTAGGTCAAGTCTCTCCGTCTCACATACATTCATGGGACGAGCGAAGGTGGGTGGGTGGAGCTGGGGATTTTGTTTGTTTGTTTTTGGGTTGTTGTTTTTTCAATTTTGAATTTTATCTCATCGAAAAAGAGCGGACAAAAATTGAACGTTTCTGTCAAGATAATAGATTACCTTTTATACAAACACACACACTCTCTCTCTCTCTCACTCTTTTTCTCTGTATGTATCGCTTCGTCCTACTCTGCTCTCTCTCTCTCTCTCTCTCTCTCTCTCTCTCTCACACACACACACACACACACACACACACACGCACACACACACACACGCTCTCCCACTTTCTGGCTAGTCTACACACTGAACCTCCAATGTGTCTGTGTGTTTTATCTCGCCTAGTGATGCATTGACATACATTCC
>NC_134882.1:45657424-45672424 GCF_041734735.1 Babylonia areolata | reverse complement strand
ATTATATATATATATATATATATATATATATATATATATATATATATATATATATATATATAATTTAAAAAAAATAAAATTAAAATTAATAACTTTCTCCGTTTGGTGTTGGTGTTTTTTTTTCTTCACTTTATCATCGTACCTAACACGGAACCGATTGAATGTTTCAGTTTCAGTTTCAGTAGCTCAAGGAGGTGTCACTGCGCTCGGACAAATCCATATACGCTACACCACCTCTGCCAAGCAGATGCCTGACCAACAGCGTAACCCAACGCGCTTAGTCAGGCCTTGAGAAAAAAAAAAGAAAAAAAAGGTGAATAAATAATAGATAAGCTTACATAATAGATAAATAAATAAATAATAATTATGATATTAAAAAAGGTAGTAGTAATGATAATAATAAAAAAAAATAATGATAATAAATAAATGAATAAATAAATAAATAAATAAGACAACAATGATGATAAATAAGCAAATAAATGTAAAACATGAAGACACACATTCACACATACACCCACACATGCAAAACAGAAATGCACCAAACATGCAGTTTCACAGATATGAAAGCACAGTCAAATACATATAAACATACATGAGCTCCAACACACACACACACACACACACACACACACACACACACACATTACCCTGCACCTCCTCTACCCCCCTCCTCCACACACCGATGGAATGGCTTTTAAAGACGTGGTTCACTCTTGCTTTGTTTGTATATTCTTTCTGTCTTTCTTTCTTTCTTACATTTACTACTATTACGTCTTCTTGTTCTTGTTCTTCTAGTTCTTGTTCTTCTTCTTTTCTATCTTTTTCTTTTCTTTTTTTCTCTGTTTTTCTTCTCTTCTTCCTTTCTCTTTTTTTTTCCTTTTCTTTCTTCCATTCTCACTTTCTATCTGTGTGTGTATGTGTGTCATCCTTTCTGCCTTGCATCATCTATTTCTACTCTCTTTCTCTCTCTCTCTTCTTTATCTGTCTCTCCTTCTTCTTTTATTTTTTCTTGTCTTTCTTTACCCTCATTCTCTCTCTCTTTTTTTTTTTACCATCCTCACCACCTCCACCCACACACACCCATTCCTTCGTTCTATGCAATAAAGGAATATTTTCGTCTGGAAGACCGTCAAGCACAGAGTCGGTAGAAATTCAATCAGGAAGTCATCAGAGCAGCAATGATGCCCACAGACACATTATACGGACAAGAACAGGCAGACAGACGCAGTACGTCTGAAGTAAAGAATAATACATGAAGCGGCAGACGCTCCTGGTATATCTTCTTTTTATCTTTTTTTTTTTAATCGCCAGAGTTTGATTCATTTTGACGCTCCCCCCCCTCCATCCCCCCTTTCCTGTCTTCCCCCCCCCCCCCCCACCCCCCCCCCCCCTGCCCCCTTTCCCCGCCTCCTAGCCCATCCTCCTCCCCACCTCCTCCCACCCTCACCTGAGATACTTTACAGACGGAACAGCCAATGTTCGCCGACTCACTGGGCAAGCCATTGTGGTGAATGAGTCGTAATGATTCGACACGCATGTTCTTTGGTTCTGTTTTGTTAGTTTTTGTATTTGTGGTGTCTGTTTAGAGTAACACATAACGAATACAGGGCTGAAAGTATATCTATGCAGCACGCGAACACACAGACACAGACACAGACACACACACACACACACACACACACACACACACACACACACACACACACACACACACGCACACATACAAACGCATATCATCTTGTGTCTTCATAAGTGACTGAGAACGTTGATGTTTTTGACTTTTTGCCTTCATTATCAGTTGTTTCGCTTGTCAGTTTAACGACTTCTCTTTTACGAAGTCCTTTAAGTAACCTCCTGTAATTTTATTCAGATATTATTTTCAGATTTCACCCTCATTTCACCCTCATTTGCCCGGTTTCTCCCAACTCTCCATTCATTCACATCTCCCACCCCTTTTAACCGATAATACTCAAAATGTCTTCAATCACCGATATGTGTGACGGGACATTAAACAAAACTTCTCCACGCACGTCGTCCTCGTCCTCGTCATCAAACATGTATGGCTGTGTGAGACAGCATGGCGACATCTTTGATTATTATTGCATTCTACATCATGTTTTCTTTCTTTCTTTATTTTGCTTCTTTCGCTCACTCATCCATCTTCCTACGTCGCCGTTCTTTTTTTTTTATGCTGCCATCTTTCCTTCCCCTCTTCTTGTATTTCTTTCACCCTCGAAAACAGAGTATGGCTGCCTATATGGCGGGGTAAAAACGGTCATACACGTAGAAGCCCACTCGTGTACATACGAGTGAACGTGGGAGTTGCAACCCACGAACGAAGAAGAAGAAGGAGAAGTAGAAGAAGAAGAAGAAGAAGTAGTAGTAGAAGAAGAAGGAGAAGTAGAAGAAGAAGAAGGAGAAGTAGAAGAAGAAGAAGAAGGAGAAGTAGAAGAAGAAGAAGTAGTAGAAGAAGAAGAAGAAGTAGAAGAAGAAGAAGGAGAAGTAGAAGAAGAAGAAGTGTTTCTCCCTCTCTTCATTTGTTCCATTTCATTTTTTTCTTTTCTTGCGTTTTCTTTATGCGTTCCTAACTTCCTTTGTCTATTCTTTTTCTTCTTTCTGTTTCCCATGAAATCACGTACAATACCTTCGTTCCTCTGGAAGTCCAGACAGAAACCTGTTGCAGAGTTCCAACCGGGAAGTAATCATCAGAGCATTGATGATGTGTATGGACACACAGTGAGGCAGAAAATGGTTGGACGTGGATGCAGCACGTTTGAGGTGAAGAATATACATGGAGCGGCACTCGCTTCTTACATTTTTTTTCTTTTTCTTTTTCGTTTTTTTTTTTCTTTTAAATTTTATTTCCTTCAACGTCAGAGTTGACCCCGAAGATAGTTCACAGATGCCTTGCAGAGCAATAATCGTATACCTTCTTCTTCTCTTCTTCTTCTGCGTTCACTCGTATGCACACGAGTGGACTTTTACGTGTATGACCGTTTTTACCCCGCCATGTAGGCAGCCATACTCCGTTTTCGGGGGTGTGCATACTGGGTATGTTGTTGTTTCCATAACCCACCGAACGCTGACATGGATTACAGGATCTTTAACGTGCGTATTTGATCTTCTGCTTGCATATACACACGAAGGGGGTTCAGGCACTAGCAGGTCTGCACATATGTTGACCTGGGAGATCGTAAAAATCTCCACCCTTTACCCACCAGGCGCCGTCACCGTGATTCGAACCCGGGACCCTCAGATTGACAGTCCAACGCTTTAACCACTCGGCTATTGCGCCCGTCAATCGTATACCAAAAGTTGGTGTTCGCTGACACAGTGTGAACCCATTTGATAAAGTGTTGAGTTTGTTTGTTTGTTTGTTGTTGTTGTGGTTCTTGTTTTTTTTTTTCAGGCACTGTCATGTGGGTGTCGTTATGTTTGTTGTTGTGGTTGTTGTGGTAGTGGCTGTTGTTGTTAGTGCTGTTGTTGGTGTTGTTGTCGTCGTCGTCGTCGTCGTTGTTGTTGTTGTTGTTGCTGTGGTTGTGGTTGATTTTCACTGTGCAGTGTACTGCTAGTTTGTGGTTGTTCATTCAGTGTATCGCTTCATGAAGGCAAAACCACATGATCACTATCATCGTATTTTCTTCCACCATTGAGTCCTATATTTCTTTTTTTTCTTTTTTTTTTTGTTTCATTCTTGAAAACAAGCCCTGCGTCGCTTGCTTTGAACCTTTAGTGAACAAGTAAATGTGCTCATCCGAAGAGTTGCAGCGACAAAGGAGAGAAAAAAAAAATCCAATCAGAAAGTTACGAGAGCCGATGATGATAGCCTTCGCACAGACACATGGTCGGACAGAAATGTCGGGGTAGACGAGGAGACGTTTGGGGTTAATAGTATATGGAGTAGTAGACGCTGCCGCCTACATCTATCTTTTATAGCCACATAGTTTGATTTCAGGTTGACCCCGGCAAGATGCTTCACGGATGTCTCGGAAGGCAATATCACGGCAGCCAATATTTGTTTGCCCCCCCCAGATTACTTGGAATCCGGTCAGATACAAGACTGGAGGTGGTGTTTTTTTTTTTTTTCTTTCTTTCTTTCTTTTTTTTTTTTTTTTTTCCAACGGGCTTCATCTCCATTTTCATCACCGTGTAATATTATGTATCGGTTGCTAGTATCGAGGATATACGACTGAAAAGTACACTGAATGTGCGTTTTGCGCGCAAAAAAAAGAAGAAGAATCCCCCCAAAAAAACAACAACAACAACAAAAACAAAAAACAAACAACAACAAAAAACAAACAAACAAGAATGATAGATATATAGACAGATAGATAGATGAAAAAAAGTATGGAAATAGAACTTTGGGAAAGGCAAAGTCAGCAGTTTGCGGTCACCTTTTCTTTCTTACTTACTTTCTTTCTTACTTACCTTCCTCCCTTAGTTTTTTTTCCCCCTTCCGCCATTATTTTCATTTTATCTCTTTAAAAAAAAAAAATGACACAAAAAAACAACAACAAAACAATAACAATAACAACAAAATCCTGAAAAAAAACCCCAAAAAACAAAACAAAAAACAAAAACAAAACAAAAAACACCACCATGACGTGCTGTCTAGAAATGTGTGTCGTAGAAACATGTTTTCGCCCGCAAGACTGGAGATGCACACACACACACACACACTACTCTGCAGATGATTTTTGGGAAGTTATTTCTGACGAGGTTCTTATGGTCGAACTTTCACAGGCATTAGTTCATGGTCCTGTTTCTACATTCCTTTAATGCACTTGAGAATTGTGTTGATGGTTTCTGATTATTATGGCTATGGAATTGCATGTTAGTTATGCACGTTTTGGGGGTAGTTTACAACGTTCTCTCTTTTCCTCTCCCCCCCTCCCCCTTACCCCACTTACTTTTTTTGTATTTATTATTATTATTATTATTATTATTATTATTATTATTATTATTATTATTATTATTATTTTAATCGTCTAATATCACTGTTAGTGAAAAGACGCTAAACTAAAGACCACACACACACACACACACACTAAAACACACACACACACACACACGAACACACACACACACACACACACGAACACGAACACACACACACACACACACACACACACGAACACACACACACACACACACACACACACACACACACACACACACACACACACGAAAAACCCAGTCGTGGAGCCATCGAAGCAGCAGTGATGATGCACAGAGACACCCAACGGGACCACAAAGTGTCGGGTATCTCGATGGAAACAGTCTGTGATAAAACATTAGGTGGAGCGGCCAGACACAATCTGCTGCTTTTATTTTTATTTATTTATTTATTTTTTGTCATTGCCAGAGTGTAATTTCAGGTTGACCCCTGTGGGAATACTTCACGGATGTCTCGGAAGACGACAATTTCTTTCTTTCTTTTTTTTTTTCCAACGGGCTTCATCTCCATTTTCATCACCGTGTAATATTATGTATCGGTTGCTAGTATCGAGGATATACGACTGAAAAGTACACTGAATGTGCGTTTTGCGCGCAAAAAAAAGAAGAAGAACCCCCAAAAAAACAACAACAACAAAAACAAAAAACAAACAACAACAAAAAACAAACAAACAAGAATGATAGATATATAGACAGATAGATAGATGAAAAAAAGTATGGAAATAGAACTTTGGGAAAGGCAAAGTCAGCAGTTTGCGGTCACCTTTTCTTTCTTACTTACTTTCTTTCTTACTTACCTTCCTCCCTTAGTTTTTTTCCCCCATCCGCCATTATTTTCATTTTATCTCTTTAAAAAAATAAGAATAAAAATGACACAAAAAAACCAACAACAAAACAATAACAGTAACAACAAAATCCTGAAAAAAAAAACCAAAAACAAAGAAAAAACACCACCATGACGTGCTGTCTAGAAATGTGTGTCGTAGAAACATGTTTTCTCACGCAAGACTGGAGATGCACACACACACACACACACACACACACACACACACACTACTCTGCAGATGATTTTTGGAAAGTTATTTCTGACGAGGTTCTTATGGTCGAACTTTCACAGGCATTAGTTCATGGTCCTGTTTCTACATTCCTTTAATGCACTTGAGAATTGTGTTGATGGTTTCTGATTATTATGGCTATGGAATTGCATGTTAGTTATGCACGTTTTGGGGGTAGTTTACAACGTTCTCTCTTTTCCTCTCCCCCCCCCTCTCCCTTACCCCACTTACTTTTTTTGTATTTATTATTATTATTATTATTATTATTATTATTATTATTTTAATCGTCTAATATCACTGTTAGTGACAAGACGCTAAACTAAAGACCACACACACACACACACACACACTAACACACACACACACACACACACACACACACACACACACACGAACACGAACAAACACACACACACACACACACGCACACACACACACACACACACACGAACAAACACACACACACACACACACACGAACACACACACACACACGAACACACACACACACACACACACACACACACACACACACACACACACGCACACACGAAAAGCCCAGTCGTGGAGCCATCGAAGCAGCAGCGATGATGCACAGAGACACCCATCCGGACCACAAAGTGTCGGGTATCTCGATGGAAACAGTCTGTGATAAGACATTAGGTGAAGCGGCAGACACAATCTGCTGCTTTTTTTTATTTTTTTATTTATTTATTTTTTGTCATTGCCAGAGTGTAATTTCAGGTTGACCCCTGTGGGAATACTTCACGGATGTCTCGGAAGACGACAATATCACTGCCGCCAATATTTTTGCCCCTAGTTCGCATGACATCCGGTCAGATATAAGAGCACAAGATCACAAGATCACAAAATAATTTATCGTCCTGAAAAGGAGATGCTTGGTGTGGTGGCAAAACAGTTAAATTCTATATGGTACAAATAATTATAGGCATACATCAGCCATTCAGCTGACTTGTATACGCTCAGAAGCACACAATCTCAGCTGCATCAAATATCCATGCGCCCGCCATCAGTTCTCTATTTCACACTCGTTTATAAGAAATTACTATAAAAAAACAAAACAAAAAAAAAACCCCACAAACAAACAAAAACAAAACCCCCACAAACTACTACTACTACTACTGCTACTGCTACTACTAATGATGATAATAATGACGAATGAAAGAATAAGACTGGAGTTTCTCAACGGGCATCATCTCCGTTTTCATCACCGTGTAACGTTAGATATCGGTTCCTTGTATCGAGGATCCACGACTAAAAAGTACACTGGATGTACATTTTGCGTGCGCAAAAAAACATACACTGAATGTATATTTTGCGTGCGCAAAAACAGACTGAATAAATAAATAAATAAATGAATATATATTTTTTTTTTAAATGGATCAATAAATAAATAGATAAATAAATAACAGAGAAGAAAAAATGTATAAAAATAGAACTTTGGAAAGGCAGAGTCAGTTATTCACGGTCACCTTTCCTTCCTTTCTTTCTTTCTTTCTTTCTTTCTTTCTTTCTTTCTTTCTTCCTTCCTTCCTTTCTTCCGTTCTTTCTTTCTTCCTTCTTTTTTTCTTCTTTCTTTCTTTCCCATTTTCTTCCTGTCACCCCTTCTTTCTTTCTTTCCATCTTTCCCGCCTTTCTTTCTTTTCTCCTTTCTTTCTTTCATTCTTTTTCTGCCTCTGTTACTATCCTCCTCCCTTCTTTCTTTATTTGTGTTCTTCTTTCTTTCTTTCTTTCCCATCTTTCTTTCTTTCCCTTTCTCTTTTTTCTTTCTTCCTTTCTTTCTTCTTTCTTTCCCATCTTTCTTTCTGTCTCCCCTTCTTGTATCTTCAAGAAAGAGTTCTGTGGCACTGCTTTGAACTGTACAGCAGATTGATGTCTTCTTCTGGAAGACTGGAGATAGCAAAAAAAAAGCTCAATCGTTGAATTACTGGATCAGTGATGATGCCTACAGAAACCTGATGGGGCACAGATGGTCAGATGGGTGGAGGAATTCTGAGCGAAATGCGAAATGAAGCGGCAGACGTTTGCAATTTTTTTTTTTTTTTTTTGGTCCGTTACCAGAGTTTGATCCACTTTGACCACGAAAAGATACCTCATGGATGTCCAGAAAAGTAACATCTCAGCTTCATATATTTGCTCCATTCACTTGGGCTTTATGTAAAGGTGCGACGGAGAGTGAACTCCACTTTGTACTTTGTTGTCCTGTGTTAAGTGATCTCAGAAATCAGCTGATACCTTCAAAATTTCATAGGCAACCCTCCTTGTTCAGACTGTATTTGCTCATGTCATCCACTAAGGAACACGTTAATAAACAGCTAGCAATTTACTTATATAAAGCCTCAAAGATTAGAAATACAATATGCAGTTGAGTGTGTGCTAGTTTTCCACTTTTTTGTTATTATGTGTGAATAAAACTAAATGCAGATAATGACTGTTTTTTTCTCATTTTCAGGTTACAACTGTGTTATGTTACATATCTGAATATATTACCTCTGTAATGTTTGTTTACACCACCCCTTCATGAGGGGCCATGGCCTATATTGAATAAAACATCCGTATCCGTATCCGTATCCATTCACTTGGGCATTTGTTTTGATACATGATAATGGTTTCAACACGTGTCATCTCCATCAGGTCTGTGACTGTATAATGTTGGGATGTTGTTGCTGTCGTGTGTCCTGTGTTTTGCATTGAGGGAACAGACCTGTAAGTGCCCCCCGAAGGTACATTTTGAGCACACAGAAATGAAACAATTTGAAAAGGAAAGAAAGGCTAAGTAATCCAGCTCACTGACGTCTTTCTTTTACCTTCTTTCTTTTTTTTCCTTCTTCCCAATTTTTCTGTCTGTCCTCCCTTCTTTCCTTCCTTCTTTTTTCCTTTCTTTCTTTCTTCCTTCTTTCTTTCATTCATTCCTTCTTTCTTTCCTTCTTCCGGGATCCCCATTGTTCTTTCTGTCCTCCCTTCTTTGCTTCCTTCTTTCTTCCCTTTCTTTCTTCATTCCCTTTTTTCTTTCTTCCCTTCTTTCTTTCTTTCATTCATTCCTTCTTTCTTTCCTTCTTCCCCATTCTTCTTTCTTTCCTCCCTTCTTTCCTTCCTGCTTTCTTTCCTTTCTTTCTTCATTCCCTTCTTTCTTTCTTTCATTCATTCCTTCTTTCTTTCCTTCTTCCCCATTCTTCTTCCTGTCCTCCCTTCTTTCCTCCTTTCTTCCCTTTCTTTCTTTCTTCCCTTCTTTCTTTCTTCCCTTCTTTCTTTCTTTCATTCATTCCTTCTTTCTTTCCTTCTTCCCCATTGTTCTTTCTGTTCTCCCTTCTTTGCTTCCTTCTTTCTTCCCTTTCTTTCTTTCTTCCCTTCTTTCTTTCTTCCCTTCTTTCTTTCTTTCATTCATTCCTTCTTTCTTTCCTTCTTCCCCATTGTTCTTTCTGTCCTCCCTTCTTTCCTTCCTGCTTTCTTTCCTTTCTTTCTTCATTCCCTTCTTTCTTTCTTTCATTCATTCCTTCTTTCTTTCCTTCTTCCCCATTCTTCTTCCTGTCCTCCCTTCTTTCCTCCTTTCTTCCCTTTCTTTCTTTCTTCCCTTCTTTCTTTCTTCCCTTCTTTCTTTCTTTCATTCATTCCTTCTTTCTTTCCTTCTTCCCCATTGTTCTTTCTGTTCTCCCTTCTTTGCTTCCTTCTTTCTTCCCTTTCTTTCTTTCTTCCCTTCTTTCTTTCTTCCCTTCTTTCTTTCTTTCATTCATTCCTTCTTTCTTTCCTTCTTCCCCATTCTTCTTTCTGTCCTCCCTTCTTTGCTTCCTTCTTTCTTCCCTTTCTTTCTTTCTTCCCTTCTTTCTTTCTTCCCTTCTTTCTTTCTTTCATTCATTCCTTCTTTCTTTCCTTCTTCCCCATTGTTCTTTCTGTCCTCCCTTCTTTGCTTCCTTCTTTCTTTCCTTTCTTTCTTTCTTCCCTTCTTTCTTTCTTCCCTTCTTTCTTTCTTTCATTCATTCCTTCTTTCTTTCCTTCTTCCCCATTCTTCTTTCTGTCCTCCCTTCTTTGCTTCCTTCTTTCTTCCCTTCTTTCTTTCTTCCCTTCTTTCTTTCTTTCATTCATTCCTTCTTTCTTTCCTTCTTCCCCATTCTTCTTTCTGTCCTCCCTTCTCTGCTTCCTTCTTTCTTCCCTTTCTTTCTTTCTTCCCTTCTTTCTTTCTTCCCTTCTTTCTTTCTTTCATTCATTCCTTCTTTCTTTCCTTCTTCCCCATTGTTCTTTCTGTCCTCCCTTCTTTGCTTCCTTCTTTCTTCCCTTTCTTTCTTTCTTCCCTTCTTTCTTTCTTCCCTTCTTTCTTTCTTTCATTCATTCCTTCTTTCTTTCCTTCTTCCCCATTCTTCTTCTTTCCTCCTTTCTTTCCTCCTTCCCTTCTTTCTTTCTTTCCTTCTTTCTTTCCTTCTTCCCCATTTTTTTTCTTTCTCTCTTCCCTTCTTTCCTTCCTTTGTTTTGTCTTTCTTCTTTTCTTTGCTTCTTTCTTTCTTCACTTTTTGCTTTTTTTTCTTTCCCATATTTCGTCCTGTCCATCTTTCTTTCTTTATTTCATTCTTCCCCATGTTTTTTTTTTCTGTCCCCCATTCTTTCTTTCGTATTTTTTTTTTCTTTCTGTCCTTCCTTCCTTCTTTCTTTCTTCCCTCCTTGAATATTTTTTTTCTTTCTGTCCAGCCTTCTTTCTTTCGTTCTTTCTTTCTCTCTCTCTCTTTCCTTTCGTCATATTTTTTTTCTTTCTGTCCTGCCTTCTTTCTTTCTTTCTTTCTTTCTTTCTTGTGGCACATGCTTTGAACTCTATAGTAGATAAAATGTGTTCTTCTGGAAGACTGGCGTTGGCAAAAAGCTCAATCGTTGAATTTACTGGAGCGGTGATGATGCTTACAGAAACATGACGGGACATATAAATTATGGTCAGATGGATGGAGGAGGAATCCTGAGGGAAAGATGAAACGAAGCGGCAGACGCTGGCTATTTCTTTATCCTTTTTTTTTTTTTTTTTTCTTTTCTTCCTTCTTCTCTTTTTGAAGGGGGAGGGGATGGGGTGGAGGGTGGGGGGTGGGGGTAGAGTTTCATCCAGTTTGACCTGAGAAGATACCTCACAGATGTTTCCGAAAAGAAGCCAATGTCTGTCCATCATTATTCACTCGGTAACTGGTTTTGATATAAGTGATGAACTTTTGAACTGGTATCATCTCTAGCTTCATCACTGTGTGACAGTAGGTTAGGAGGCACCGTGGCGAAATCGGTAAAGGCGCTGGGCTTCAGTCTGATCCGATGGTCGGGGTTCGATCCCCTTGTTTTGACGAAGTGTTCTGTCCTTGGGGGGGGGGGGGGGGGGGAATCACTGTACTCCGGTTTTCCTCCCTTTTGGGTTTTCGTCACTTCATGGGGGTGTGCTTGGGTACCTGACTTCCGTTGGCGAACGTGTGTGTGTGTGTGTGTGTGTGTGTGTGTGTGTGTGTGTGTGTGTTTGTGCTGTGAGCTCTGTGTGTGTGTGTGTGTGTGTGTGTGTGTGTGTGTCTGTGAATGGTGTGTGTGTGTGTGTGTGTGTGTGTGTGTGTGTGTGTCTGTGAATGGTGTGTGTGTGTGTGTGTGTGTGTGTGTGTGTGTGTGTGTGTGTTGTTTGTGCTGTGAGCTGTGTGTGTGTGTGTGTGTGTGTGTGTGTGTGTGTGTGTGAATGGTGTGTGTGTGTGTGTCTGTGAATGGTGTGTGTGTGTGTGTGTGTGTGTGTGTGTGCTGTGAGCTCTGTGTGTGTGTGTGGAATGTCCCAATTATGATCAGTTACGAAATAGATATGTTCCTATAAAATATTTGTCTCCAAAATCTGTTTTTATTTTTTTGTAATATTCTCAATGGAGGTAAAAAATAAAGAAAAAAAGAAAGAAAAAAAGTCATTTTAGCTGTAAGTAAGATGATTAGATTTGCAAATGTTGCCTAGCTTTACTTTTGGAGTAAAAAGACATTTGTGTTTTCTCAACTTTAATGTGACATTGTTGTGTGTTTGGAAATGTTTGTTCTGGGCATGAAAAGATTATTTTGCAGTATTCCTCCATACTCCGATAGGAGTGAAAGGATAATTATAACTTGAAACTTGAAACTGCTTGGCAGAGGTGGTGTAGCGTATATGGATTTGTCCGAACGCAGTGACGCCTCATTTGGCTACTGATACTAAAACGGCGGAAGGAGACGATTGGGCCCCGCCTTTCTAAGCTGAGCTCTAGGCACAGTGGATATTAATTTAAGACTATGAGGCCCTTAATCCTTAACCTTTATATAAGGTTATTGCCTTTTCGTCTAAAGTGGCACGTTTAGGATGCAGGACTGAGTTTATCACACTAGAAGTACATTTGTTTTAGGAAAACAATAATAATACTTGACAATAACAACAACAACAAAAAAAGAAGAAAAGAAAAGAAAAGAAAACATTGAGAAAGGCAAAATCCAGACGTTCAAAGTCGTCTTTCCTTCTTGCTATCTTTCTTTCCTTCCCTATTCTTGATATCCTTTTCTTTCTTTCTTTCTTGTTTTTTTTTTCCATTCATTCTTTCTTTCTTCCTTTTATTTCTTCCTTTCTTTCCACCCTCGTTTCTCACACCACTTCTTTTCTTTTTTTCTTTCTTTCTTTCTTTCTTAAAGCAAGGTGGCGTTCATTTTGAATACTGTGCCGGTATATGGTTGCGTTCTCCTGGAAGACTGGAGTTGCAAAGAAAACACCCAATCGTGGAATTACTGGAGGGTTGATGATGCGCGCAGACACATGATGGGAGAGAAATGGTCAGATGGATCGAAGAATTCAGAGGAAAAGATTACATGAATCGGCAGACGCTGCTTAGATTATCTCGGTTTTTTTTTGTTTTTGTTTTTTTAATTTTATCATTTATTTATTTATTTATTTATTTGTCATTGCGAGACGCTTCACCTTCACTGCTGACATGAAAAAAACAAAAAACAAAAAACAAAAAAACCAAAAAAAAAACCACACACTTTCATGGGCAGCCAACATTTGCTCCATTCACTTTGCAAACGGTCTTTTAAATGGTAGGAATCTGATCAGACATTGCAAAAAAAAAAATTACATTTTGGGGTTACTGGACAGACCGTACCGTGATATTATGATAAATGATAGGAGTCTCAACAGATTTGTAAAAGAACCCACGGCAACAAAAGAGTTGTTCCTGGCAAAGTTCTGTTGAAAAAATCCACTTCGATAGGAAAAACAAAACAAATAAAACTGCGCGCAGGAAAGAAAAAAAAAAGGTGGCGCTGTAGTGTAGCGACGCGTTCTCTCTGGGGAGAGCAGACCGAATTTCACACACAGAAATCTGTTGTGATAAAAAGAAATACAAATACAAATACAAGTAATCTGCTGTTTCAGCATTGTGCGATGTCAGGCTGTTGTTTTTTTGTCCACTGCCTCACATTGTGTGTACATGACTGACCGGACAATGAAAGCACACACACACACACACACACACACACACACACACACACACACACACACACACACCATGCCGAATGGTTAAAGCGTTGGACTTTCAATCTGAGGGTCCCGGGTTCGAACCTCGGTGACAGTGCCTGGTGGGTAAAGGGTGGAGATTTTTTCCGATCTCCCAGGTCAACATATGTGCAGACTTGTTAGTGCCTGAAATCCCTTTGTGTGTATACGCACGCAGAAGGTCACAATACGCACGTTAAAGATCCTGTAATCCACGTCAGCGTTCGGTGGGTTATTGAAACAATAACATGACCAGCATGCGCACCCTCCAAAAAGGGAGAATGGCTGCATACATGGCGGGGTAAATAAACAAAATAGTCATACACGTAAAATGTTACCTGTCTATTTGAGTGTTTGTGTGTGTGTGTGTGTGCCTGAAATCTGATTGAATGACACAGGAAACGAATGATGAGCGCCCAGTGGCAGCCGTCAGTCGGCTCTACCCAGGTAGGCAGCCTGTTGTGCAAATGACCCCGACCTAGGATAGGCGCTATGTGAGTATCCATATCAGTCAATCAAACACACACACACACACACACACACACACACACACACACACACACACACACACACACACACACACACACACCTGACCAACGAAGAAAAATCATCTTTCACTTTTTGCTACCTTTCTTTCCTTTTTTTTTCAATCATTCTTTCTTTCTTTCTTTCTTTCTTTCTGTCTTTCTTTTTCCCTTCTTGCTTTCTTACTTTCTTTCTCTCACATCTTTCTTTTTCTGTCTTCTATACTTTATCTCCCACCCCCCCACCTCCCCCATTCCTCCCTTCCACCACTTGTTTTGTTGTTGTTGGTGGTGGTTTTCTTCAGAAAAAGTCTTGCGTCGCTGCTTTGGTCCTGGTACAGGAGATACATGAGTTCTTCTGGAAGACTGGAGATGTAAAACAACCCAGTTGTGGAGTTGTCGAAGCAGTGATAATGCGGAGATACGCACCCTGGGACAGAAATGGCCAGATGGATACAATACGTCTGCTTTGAAGAAAAAGAGATGAAGAGGCAGACGCTCCCCCCCCTCCTTCCCCCTACCCCCCCCCCCTTCCAAAAAATACGTTTCTTGCATCGCCAGCGTTTGAATCAGTTCTACCCTGATATGTTTTAGAGATCCATGATCTCAACACTCACTAGTTTTCCAAACTGACACTCCCAACTGGATTGATATTTTTTAGGGTATCAGTTCTGATTATGTCTAGTAGTAGTAGTAGTAGTAGTAGTAGTAGTAGTAGTAGTAGTAGTAGTAGAAGCAGCAACATGTTTAGTAGTAGTAGTAGCAGCAGCAGAGGTAGTAGTAGTAGTAGTAGTAGTAGTACAAGCAGCAGCAGTTAGTAGTAGTAGTAGCACCAGCACCAGCATCACGACCAGCAGAGTTGTTGTTGTTAGTAGTAGTAGTAGTAGAAGCAGCAGCAGCAGCGTGCAACATCCCAGTTCTCTGGCGATTAATTAGGGTCGACCAGT
>NC_134882.1:45627424-45632424 GCF_041734735.1 Babylonia areolata | reverse complement strand
TATCGTGTTGTGACTGTAATTGCTGGATTGTTTGTTTGTTTGTTTGTTTGTCTGGTGGTGGGTTGGTGGTGGCAGAGAGTAACAGTATCGTGTTGTGACTGTAATTGCTGGATTGTTTGTTTGTTTGTTTGTTTGTCTGGTGGTGGGTTGGTGGTGGTAGAGAGTAACAGTATCGTGTTGTGACTGTAATTGCTGGATTGTTTGTTTGTTTGTTTGTCTGGTGGTGGGTTGGTGGTGGCAGAGAGTAACAGTATCGTGTTGTGACTGTAATTGCTGGATTGTTTGTTTGTTTGTTTGTCTGGTGGTGGGTTGGTGGTGGTAGAGAGTAACAGTATCGTGTTGTGACTATAATTGCTGGATTGTTTGTTTGTTTGTTTGTTTGTCTGTTGGTGGGTTGGTGGTGGTAGAGAGTAACAGTATCGTGTTGTGACTGTAATTGCTGGATTGTTTGTTTGTTTGTTTGTTTGTTGGTGGGTTGGTGGTGGTAGAGAGTAACAGTATCGTGTTGTGACTGTAATTGCTGGATTGTTTGTTTGTTTGTTTGTCTGGTGGTGGGTTGGTGGTGGCAGAGAGTAACAGTATCGTGTTGTGACTGTAATTGCTGGATTGTTTGTTTGTTTGTTTGTTTGTCTGGTGGTGGGTTGGTGGTGGTAGAGAGTAACAGTATCGTGTTGTGACTGTAATTGCTGGATTGTTTGTTTGTTTGTTTGTTTGTTGGTGAGTTGGTGGTGGTAGAGAGTAACAGTATCGTGTTGTGACTGTAATTGCTGGATTGTTTGTTTGTTTGTTTGTTTGTCTGTTGGTGGGTTGGTGGTGGTAGAGAGTAACAGTATCTTGTTGTGACTGTAATTGCTGGATTGTTTGTTTGTTTGTTTGTTTGTCTGTTGGTGGGTTGGTGGTGGTAGAGAGTAACAGTATCGTGTTGTGACTGTAATTGCTGGATTGTTTGTTTGTTTGTCTGGTGGTGGGTTGGTGGTGGTAGAGAGTAACAGTATCGTGTTGTGACTGTAATTGCTGGATTGTTTGTTTGTTTGTTTGTCTGGTGGTGGGTTGGTGCTGGTAGAGAGTAACAGTATCGTGTTGTGACTGTAATTGCTGGATTGTTTGTTTGTTTGTCTGTACTCTGTGTCAGCATCTACGGTATCCTCTCTCCCTCTCTCTCTCTCTCTCTCTCTCTCTCTCTCTCTCCCTCTGTGTGTGTGTGTGTGTGTGTGTGTGTGTGTGTGTGTGTGTGTGTGTGTGTGTGATTTGTCTGCCTGATTTCCAGTCTGTTTGTTTCTGCTTTTATTTCTGTCTGTCTGTCTGTCTGTCTGTCTGCCTCTCTGTCTCTGTCTCTGTCTCTCTCTCTCTCTCTCTCTCTCTCTCTCTCTCTCTCTCTCTCTCTCTCTCTCTCGCTCGCTCGCTCGCTCTCACAGTAAAGCTTGTCTTTGTATGCGTGTGTGGGCATTGCGTGTGTGTTCATACAAAAATGCGCCTCTTGAGCGCACGAATTCATGTTCGTGTGTGTGTGTGTGTGTGTGTGTGTGTGTGTGTGTGTGTGTGTGTGTGTGTCTGTGTGTTGTGTGTCTCTGTGTGTGTCTGTGTCTGTGTGTGTCCGTTTGTGTGTGTCTGTGAGTGTCTGTGTGTGTGGCTGTGTCTGTGCGTTTGTGAGTGTGCGTGTCTGTTTGTCTACATGTCTAATTGTATCTGTCCCTCTGTCTCTGGGTGTGTGCGGGCGTGCAAAAAAAAAGAAAAAAAAAAAAGAACAAATAGAGCAGAAAGAGCCACAAAAATTAAGCTCACACTGAGATGAAAATGCATGAGGTGGGGGAGAGGGGGTGGGGGTGGGGAGGGAGGGAGGGGGAAGGGAGGAGGAAGGGGGGGGGAGAGGTGGGGCATTCGCATGCCTGCGCATCTGCCGAACTACCCTAATGTCATCGGTAATAGCTTCGCAAAAGAGAGGGATGGCCTCATTGCGTTTTCAATATCAATTGTGCGTTCTCGATCCAAGAGCGATTCGAAATTCACCAGAACGGGGATTTGGTTGACTTCTTACAAAAAAAAAAACAAAAAAAAAACAAACAAAAAAACACCTCTTGCAGGAAATCTATTACTGGCTTGTAACGAGTTTGGGCGGAAATACCTAAAAACACAAAGAAGAAAAAAAGAAAGAAAGAAGAAAAAGGAAAGAAAAGAAAAAAAAAAGAAAGCCAACTTCGTGCTCAAATGAAAACAAGACATGCGATCCTCCGAGTTAAAAAAATAAATCAATAAATCAATAAATAAATAAAAAGAATTCACGTATTTGCTTTTTCGATGGCTTGTTTTGATGTGCTGTGAAGTGGGAAGAAGGTGATGGGGAGGGTTAGGAGCGGAGTGTTATTTCGAATATTAACAAACTTTGAAGAATTTTTCATCTGCTTGCATTAAAGAAATGACAAAAACAATGTTTTCTTGTTTGTTTGTAGTTTGTTTTTGTTTTTTTTGTTGTTGTTGTTGTTGTTGTTTTTTTTTGGGTGTGTGTGTTTTTTGGCTGCCTTTTGATTATCTGTTGTTGTTGGGTTTTTTTCCTGTCTCGTCATCAGCCACTACTTCACCTTCAGCTTCACCTATCCCGTAGTCTTGTGGACCGTTGGGGCGCCACAGGTGATCTGGCAACCAGCATCCTCCAGTCCTCTCGGTTTTCTGACCTCCTGATTGTATCGCTCAACCTCAAGCCCGTCCATTCTGGGATGTTGTCCTCCCATCTCTTCCTTTGTCTGCCTCTCCTTCTCCCCCCTTGCACTGTGCCCTGCAGGAATGTCTTGGCCAGCCCTGATGATCTCATGACATGGCCATACCATTTGAGCTTGCGTCTCTTGACCAAGGTCAACAGGTCTTCGTAGGGCCCAATGACTTGCCTGATTCTGTTTCAAACTTCTTCGTTCGTGATATGATCTTTGTAGGAGATGCCCAGGAGTCTTCGAAAGCATCTCATCTCAGTGGACTGTATTCTCTTTTCTATTTCAGCTGTTAAGGTCCACGATTCACATGCATACAAGAGTATTGATGTCACCCGGGTACGCATCAGTCTGATCTTTGAGCCGAGTGCCATGTTCCGGTCGCTCCAGATGTACCTCAGTTTTGTGAGCGTCAGCCACTACTAATCATCCTAACATTCTTGTCATAGAGATTGGTGCAAGAGGGTTTGTGAGCACATCTGCCTACAGCCTCATGAAACAGCAGTCGATTTCTGGCAGAGAGGGGACACGGGCTCCCAAGGCAATGGCAGAAGCAGCAGAAAAGCGTTCCAGCTGGATCTGGTCGACGAGGAATTAAAATTCCCTACTCAAACTAGGCGTACGATAACTAATTGCCAGAAATGGTGACAGTCCTGGAGGCGTGGGTTCGAACCTGCTGAGGACCAGGAACAAAAAAAAAAAAGAAAAAAAAAAGAAAAGAAAAGGTGCAGGAGTCATGACCTGGGGCGGCCCGGCCCCCTTAGAGCGTAAGAAGTTGAGGCCGAAATATTTGACTGAGGGGGGGCTTCTTCTCTTGAAGACCTTGTAGTGTCCAGCTCTCCCTAGAGTTTCTTATCACATCCCGAATTTCGCTGTAAGGTGCTGATGGCTTTTTTTGTTTGTTTTTTTTTTTGTTTTGTTTTGTTTTGCTTTGTTTTGTTTGTTTGTTTGTTATCCTGGTTTCCCGTAAGCTTGTTTACGCTAAAACGTGCGTGAAAAGTCGGTGTATCCCGACTAAACAATTCCTAAACCGTTGTGGGCAGAAAACAAAAACCACAAAAAAGGAGCCTTGTTTTCGGGATTCTCACTGCTGACATGAAAAAAAAAATTGAATAAATAAATGCATAAAACAATAAGAAAAAAAAAAGAGTAAAACCAGCAAGCATCAACTCGAACGAAAATCAACAACAACAACAACAACAGCAAAAAAGGTCTGGTTAAGTTCCCCACTTTGGGCAGCAAAATACATCACAGGTTGTCTTGCCCCAGATGGCTTCTTCAGACCTGCCAAGGAGGCTTTCAATAATCCCTGTAATTCGATTGCCGCCAACGGGTTTCTTATGTCGAGGTCAGCGCTTTCAACTCGATGTGTGTGTGTGTGTGTGTGTGTGTGTGTGTGTGTGTGTGTGTGTGTGTGTGTGTGTGTGTGTGTGTGTGTGTGTGTGTGTGTGTGTGTGTTTATGTGTGTGTGTGTGTGTGTGTGTGTGTGTGTGTGTGTGTGTGTGTGTGTGTGTGTGTGTGTGTGTTCGTTCTTCACTTTAACGTCTTTTAGCCATACGTGTTGCAGGAGTATCGACACGGGGGGAGTATCGGGCTGAACCCCAAACACACTTACGTCCATCTGTAACGCACCACACCACACCACACAACACCACACCACACCACACCTCACCACACCACACCACACCACACCTCACAACACCACACTACACTACACCACACCACACCACGCCACATCTCACAACACCACACCACTCCTCACCACACCACACCACACCACACCTCACCACACCACACCACACCACACCACACAACACCTCACACCACACCACACCACATTACACCACACCACACCACACCTCAACACACCACATCTCACCACACCACACCACACCACACCACTCTTCACCACACCACACCACACAACACCACACCACACCTCACAACACCACACTACACTACACCACACCACACCACATCTCACCACACCACACCACACCACACCACACCACTCCTCACCACACCACACCACACCTCACAACACCACACCACACCACACCACACCACACCTCACAACAAAACACCACATCACACAACACCTCACACCACACCACACCACACCACACCATACCTCACAACACCACACCTCACCACACAACACAACACCACACAAACCACACTACACCTCACAACACCACACCACACCACACAACACCTCACAACACCACACCACACCACACCACACCACACCACACCACACCACACCACACCACACCACACCACACCACACCTCACAACACA
>NC_134882.1:45617424-45622424 GCF_041734735.1 Babylonia areolata | reverse complement strand
GCGCGCAGGTACCACAAGCACCAGGAAACGCCCGCTGTGCGCATGCACACATGCGCACACACAGACACAGACACACACACACACACACACACACACAGACACACACACACACACACACACACACACACACACACACACGTTATTTTTCTCTCTTTTTCTATCAGTCTGTCTCACTCTGTCTCTCTCTGTCTCTCTCTCTGTGTCTGTGTCTGTCTCCGTTTTCTCTCTATGTCTGTCTCTCTCTGTCTCTCTCTCTCTCCCCCCCCTTCCCCTCCCACCTCTCTCTGTCGTTCAGTTACACGTACAGTGAAAAGACTTAAAAGTAAACAAAGAACACAAACGCGCATACACACGGAAACAGACACACACAGACACACAGACACAGACACAGACACACACACACACACACACACACACACACACACACACACACACACACACACCAAAAAGGAGTGTCAATAATTACAACAAAAACAGGAAAATAAGTATTAATCAAATATCTGAAAGAAGGGAATCGACATAACGTTGTTTTTTTGTTGTTGTTGTTTGTTTTTTTGTTGTTTTTTTTGTTTGTTTTTTGTTGTTGGTTGTTGTTTTTTTGTTGTTTGATATTTTGTCGTTGGTTTTTTGTTGTTGTTGGGTTTTTTCAGCAAATTGAAAAGATCAGTGAGTCAACCACGAGGTTTGGAAAATGCAAGTGCAATTTCATAGCAGAAATTTCCAATTGCAATTTTTTTTTTTTTTTTTACCCCATCAGACGTTGGCACAATCGAATCGTCAGTGCCATTTCCTGACAGTTTTTTTTGATAAGACTGGGATTATCAGAAATGCGGGCATCATTGTTATTTATCTATTGATTGATTGATTTTTATTTATTTTCTACTTGCGATTTTACCAGACTTTACCGGGTAGTGTAACAGACATTTGGCAGCAAAGCAAAAGTAGACGTAGGCTCGCAAAACTGATTCAGAGCAACCCTTTGAAGCCACAGTGTTACCAAGAGAATGAATGAACGAATGAATGAATGGTTTATTCATTATAGGCCAAGGCCCATAAACGAAGAGGTTTGTAACAACATAATCATACCGTCACACACACACACACACACACACACACACACACACACACACACACACACACACACACACACACACACACACACACACACACACACATTGGTATACAGTCTGTTACGAGCACAATGTCTCTCTTATTTTAAATGCTCGATACAAAAAATACACATATTTGTTTGACTACTCTTTGATTTGTTGAAGACAAAGACATTAGCATACTAAAAACGGAAGAGAAAGAATTGCCTATGATAATTTTCGGGAATAAGCTATCGTCTTAAACTCTGTTTCACGGGACATACTAGGACAATAATGTACTTCATCTTCTTTGCAATTTCCACAAAGTGGGCATTTCAAGTTTTTTTTCGGTTTAGGTTTTATACCTATAGCGATGAACACGAATATAACGTAATTTGGATTACAGCACGATTTAGATTTGGAGATGGATACGGTCTGACGAAATGCAAAGTCCCAGTGAGCATAGAGTACGTTTGAAACCATTCGATGGTCTGAATGTGGAGCAGTCCTTTGAAGCCACGGCGTTAGCGATATATATATATATATATATATATATATATATATATATATATATATAGAGAGAGAGAGAGAGAGAGAGAGAGAGAGAGACAGACAGACAGACAGACAGACAGACAGACAGACAGACAGACAGACAGAAAGACAGACAGAGACAGAGAGAGAGAGAGAGAGAGACAGCGGAGAGACAGCGAGAGACAGAGACTGTTCCAGAGAAATGAAGCGCGCGGCGATATTGAGCCTCAATTTTAGGCATGCGACGATTCTCCAAATGAAATGAATTGTTCGGCTCAGAGTTTGACCGTGGCATTACGACAGTAACGTAGTTCACGATTGGTCGAACTTCCCGAGGCGTTAAATCCCACTACAAGGGGAAATGACGTCAGAAAACAAACAAACACACAAACAAACATCAACAAAAACCTCTCCTCGCCTGTATCGGCACTGACGCAGTATATCGCCGGGGAAGCAGTTTTCAGTTTCAGTTTCAGTAGCTCAAAGAGGCGTCGTCACTGCGTTCGGACAAATCCATATACGCTACACCACATCTACCAAGCAGATGCCTGACCAGCAGCGTAACCCCAACGCGCTTAGTCAGGCCTTGAGAAAAATAAAATAATAATAATAATAATAATAATAATAATAATAATAATAATAATAATAATAATAATAATAATAATAATAATAATAATAATACATAAATACATTTAAAAAAAAAACAATTACTAGTACTAATAATAATATTATAAGGCGCAAAAATTGATGAAGTCAACTATAGGCGTACAAAAACATAATAAAATAAATAAGCAATGAATGTTAATAAACTAATTTCTTATCATTTACCTATCTATCTATCTATCTGTCTATCTATCTATCTATCTATCTATCTATCTATCTATATGTCTGTCTGTCTGTCTGTTTATTCATTCATTATCTTCATTATCAGTGTCATTATCAATATCATTGCTATTCTTTATTTCGTTATATGTCACGTATTTATCTATCATATTTTTGTTTCTCCCCTAGGCCAAAGCGCGTTGGGTTACGCTGCTGGTCAGGCATCTGCTTAGCAGATGTGGTGCTGCTAGCATACGTATACGAATTTGTCCGAATGCAGGTACACTTCTTTGTTCACGCCTCGACATTCTGAGTGAAAACTGGCTGGGGTGCTGAAGATTGTTTTCTTAACTAGAGGCTGAGCTAGCTCTCTCTCTCTCTCTCTCTCTCTCTCTCTCTCTCTCTCTCTCTATCTATCTATCTATCTATCTATCTCTATCTCTATCTCTCTCTCTCAGGCCCATAACTACAAAGTAGTCACTGGGGGGAAACCTGAGGACCGCAGACGCAACCTCCCTTCTCCATCTGTCTCTGTCAGCAGCCGCCGGCAGCAGCTCACGTGTATGGAGTCCGGTCCATTGTTTGATGTTCTCATGCCAGTTCTTCCGCTGTCGTCCTCTTCTTCTCCCGCCCTCGATGGTGCCTTGCATGATTGTTTTGGACAGACTGGTGTGTCGAGTGTTGTGCCCAAACCATATCAGCTTGCGTCTCTTCACAGTTGAAAGGAGAGGTTCCTGAGGTCCAGCAAGGTTCTTAATTCTGCTCCGTACATATTCATTGGCTGAGATACGCGGTCCATTTCGGGGAATAAAATCCCCGTCAGTGGGTTTCACTTTGGTATTTGGTATTTATGTACTATATTCAATATATTTCTTTGTTGTTTCTTTCTTTCTTTCTTTCTCAATTATCAGTGTATATATTTATCATACAGACATACATGTTTTATATGAGATTACTGTATCGAATTTTGCTTTTCTAAAAGACTACCAAGGAAAAAAAAAACCAAACCACCAAAAAACAAGAAAGTAAAAACTAAATTTCTATCTTTTTTTTTTCTTTCTTGATTGCTTCCGTATGAATTGTATATGTTTTATATTTCTTTCTTTCTTTCTTTCTCAACTGTCAATGTATATATTTATCATACAGGCATGTATGTTTTATATAAGATTACTGTATCGAATTTTGCTTTTCTAAAAGGCTATCAAGAAGGAGAAAACAAAAAGAGAAATAACTAGATTTCTTTCTTTTTTTTCTTGATTGTTTACACATGTATTTAACACACACACACACACACACATATATATATGTATGTATGTACATACATATGTGTGTGTGTGTGTGTGTGTGTGTGTGGGTGTGTGTTTCTTTCTTTCTTTCTTTCTTTCTTTCTCAGTTGCCAATGTACTTATCTATCATACAAATATATGTTGTATACTTCTTTTGGGTAAGGTTGCTGCATCAAATTTCACTTTTCTCATAGACAATTAATAAGAATCTTTCTCTTTCTCTTTTTTTTTGTTGTTGTCTTAATTGTTTAGGTATGTATTCATTATACATATATTTATGTTTCCTATTGTTTTCTTTCTTTCTTTGTTTCTTTGTTTCTTGTTGCCTGTGTCTGTATTCATATCAAACGCACTGCTTACGTTTCCGGAGAACCGTGTGTTATCGTGAAGGGATTTCACCGGAGAGCGCGACAAAAATTGTTTGAAGCCGTCCATTGCTCCCTGATCTCTCGGGAAATTTGATCTCTGTGAAGCTGGCAAACAGTTTTTGTCTCTTTAGGATAAAAAAAAAATTGAAAAAAAAAAAAACCGTCTGTATCCCGCAAAGGGCTCTTGGGAATCTGCTGAAAGTTTGGTTGTTTTTTTTTTTGGATGGAGCGGACAGCAGAAAAAAACAAAAAACAAACTGGAGATGGCATCCTCTCTTACGCAATGCTGCTGCTGCTGCCTCTACGTATTAGCAGTAATTTGTTTGGGGGGGGCGGGGGGGGGGAAGTCGAGGAGAAGAATAAAAAAGAAAAAGGGAAAAAAAAAAAAAAAGAGGATGCGCTGGTTGGAATGACTGGGTGGGGGGAAGTTTGCGTGCAATAGAATTGATGGAAGATTGTTCACGTTTGAGAATAACTCGAACCCCCCCCCCCCCCCCACCAACCCCCCTCCCCCCCCGCCCCCGCCCCCACCCCACAACCTCTCAACCCCCATCCCCTAACCTCCGCTCGCCCCCCCCCACCCCCAGCCCACCCACCCACCGCCCCCCTCCAGCCCCCCCGCCCCCCCCCCCCCCCCCCCCCCCGCTTTCTCATCTGAACTCCATTTCCACCCTTGATACTTTGTTGGTTTGTTTTCTGGCAGGGGTAGAGGGCGTCGTGGTGGAATGGAGCGATAGGGTTTAGAGTGAGGGTGGGCTCTCTTTGTTTGTTTGCCCTTCCATTACTGTCTCTCCAATGTCAACGCTTTTAAAACTCTGCACCGTTATTCCTGCTGCTGCAATTTGCTTCAGTCTGCAGGTCCGTCGTTTTGATTCTGATCCCTACCGACACCTGAGTTTCGTCAA
>NC_134882.1:45574924-45584924 GCF_041734735.1 Babylonia areolata | reverse complement strand
ACGCTACGCTAAACAGCAGAATTAATCGCTCCCCTGAAGTTGAACTACGTGTGCTATCCCTTGATTCGGTCATCACTATTTCATTTCGGACTGTTTTAGGTCAGACTGATAACACTAAGTGTTTGTGAGGTGGCTCAGGAGATTGGATGCAGGGGTGGTTTTCACCCCAGTGAGAGAGAGAGAAAGACAGAGACAGAGATAGAGAGACAGAAAGAGAGGGTGGGAGGGTTCCAGACAAGGCTTGTTTCTCAGGGACTGGGTGATGGGAGTTTACCTGTCCATTGCCTTTCCACGTATGTTCTCTGTCACCTGATTATCTTTGTGTGTGTGTCTCTTTCTCTGCCTGTCTGTCTGTATCTTTTTTTTTTTCTCTGTATCTGTCTCCGTCTGTCTATCCCTCCCTATCTCTTTCTCTCTATATATCTCTATTGTATCTCATTGTCTTTGTCTATCTGTCTATCTCTGGCTCTCATTCTCGTCTCTCTCTCTCTCTCTCTCTCTCTCTCTCTCTCTCTCTCTTTGTTTCTCTCTCCCTCTTACTATTCTCTCTTTCTGTCTCTCTGTCTCTGTCTCTGTCTCTGTCTCTCTCTCTCTCTCTCTCTCTCTCTCTCTCTCTCTCTCTCTCTCTCTCCCTCTCTCTCTCTCTCTCTTTCTCTCTCTGTCTGTGTCCCCCCTCAATCGATCTCTCTCTCCAACTCTTACTCTTTCCTCTCCGAAACAAAGTTAAACTTTGAAGTCCCCAAACCACGACAATCAATATAGTTAACCCCCACACACAGCTCGTCTGTTCTGCAATGCACACGTATCACTAGAATTTGCAGTTTGTCTGCTCTGCTATGTCTGTCGTATTTCTCCGAACACCACCGCTTCCACAGTCAAAAGTAGTTCCCACCCCCTACCCCCACCCCAGTGTCTGCAGCTCTCTGTGTCAATCCCTATTCCCATCACCACGCTGCGCTAAACAGCAGAATTAATCGCTCCCCTGAAGTTGAACTACGTGTGCTATCCCTTGATTCGGTCATCACTATTTCATTTCGGACTGTTTTAGGTCAGACTGATAACACTAAGTGTTTGTGAGGTGGCTCAGGAGATTGGATGCAGGGGTGGTTTTCACCCCAGTGAGAGAGAGAGAAAGACAGAGACAGAGATAGAGAGACAGAAAGAGAGGGTGGGAGGGTTCCAGACAAGGCTTGTTTCTCAGGGACTGGGTGATAGGAGTGTGCCTATTGCCGTTCCACGTATGTTCTCTGTCACCTGATTATATTTGTGTGTGTGTCTCTTTCTCTGCCTGTCTGCCTGTATCTTTTTTTCTCTGTATCTGTCTCCGTCTGTCTATCCCTCCCTATCTCTTTCTCTCTATATATCTCTATTGTATCTCATTGTCTTTGTCTATCTGTCTATCTCTGGCTCTCATTCTCGTCTCTCTCTCTCTCTCTCTCTCTCTCTCTCTCTCTCTCTCTCTTTGTTTCTCTCTCCCTCTTACTATTCTCTCTTTCTGTCTCTCTGTCTCTGTCTCTGTCTCTGTCTCTGTCTCTCTCTCTCTCTCTCTCTCTCTCTCTCCCTCTCTCTCTCTCTCTTTCTCTCTCTGTCTGTGTCCCCCCTCAATTGATCTCTCTCTCCAACTCTTACTCTTTCCTCTCTGAAACAAAGTTAAACTTTGAAGTCCCCAAGCCACGACAATCAATATAGTTAACCCCCCCACACAGCTCGTCTGTTCTGCAATGCACACGTATCACTAGAATTTGCAGCTTGTCTGCTCTGCTATGTCTGTCGTATTTCTCCGAACACCACCGCTTCCACAGTCAAAAGTAGTTCCCACCCCCTACCCCAACCCCAGTGTCTGCAGCTCTCTGTGTCAATCCCTATTCCCATCACTATGCTACGCTAAACAGCAGAATTAATCGCTCCCCTGAAGTTGAACTACGTGTGCTATCCCTTGATTCGGTCATCACTATTTCATTTCGGAGTGTTGGGGTCAGACTGATAACACTAAGTGTTTGTGAGATGGCTCAGGAGATTGGGTAGCAGGGTGGGGGCAGAGGAGTGGTGAATTGGAGAGTGAAGAGTAAACAGGACAGGCAGTAGGGTGAGAGAGAAAGAGGGGTTCGTTCGCTGCAAACGTGCATTTGCTGACAGAGTGGTTTTCACCCCAGTGAGAGAGAGAGACAGAGACAGGGACAGAGACAGAGACACATACAGAGAGAAAGAGAGATGATATGACATGACATGACATGACATTATTATTGAATAAACAGAATGTTCATTTCAAGGGGTTAGAACACATCTGTCAATCAATTTCTCACGAAATGGAAGGCTTCTTACTTCGGATTAATCCCGTACATATAGGTAACAAACAAGGGGTTGACTTAATAACTCAAGGAACCAGTTACCCTTTGCATATTTCTTCATCATGACTTCCCGACTTCAAATTTTGATTTATCATCCTCGATTATCACCAATCAATCTTCTGCTCTTAAACTCTGACCTTTTCATTTCTGAAACACTTTGTACAAAAATCTTGACAATTGAAAAACAGACAAACTCATCATCACACGAGAGAGAGAGAGAGAGAGAGAGAGAGAGAGAGAGAGAGAGAGAGAGAGAGATTAAAAAAAAACTTTATTACTCAAGGATAAAGATTTTAGGCATCACCCAGCCTTCCAGTCTGTCCTTGTGACAGCAGTAACAATAACCACATTAACGATAACGACACAACAATAATAATTTTGTTAACACTGCTACATCTGCTGCTACAAGGAAGAATAATCACCATAATCATCACAGAGAGAGAGGGGGGGGCGGGGGAGGGGGGGGGAGGGGGGGGGGGCTTCCAGACAAGCTGTGTTGAAGGCTTGTTTCTCTGGGACCTGGTGATGGGTGTGTGCCTGTCCACTGCATTGCCATGCATGCTCTCTGTAGACAGGCTGGCAAATTGATTTACAAAAACAATTACACATGAATGGCAAGTCGGTTATCCCCCTTCCTCCACCACCACCCATTCCCACCCCCTCCCCACATACACACACTTACACGAACACACACACGCGCACGCACACACACGCGCACACACATACACACTCACACACACGCACACACATACACACTCACACACACACGCGCGCGCGCGCGCACACACACACACACACACACACACACACACACACAAATTTATACTTATTCACGCCGAATATTCACTTTGTCGAATGTCATGTTCCCCTTCAGCAAAATTAATCGCTCCCAAAATTGTGTTTGCGATTGCTTCACTCGATCATTCCATATCGCCTTCTTCTGTGTTTTTTACCCCCCAGAATGTTGGATCTAAATAATAAAACTAAGTATTTGCATTGGCCGGGCGATTCCATGCGATCTGGGAAGGGAGTGTGAGAGGGTGTGTGGGGGTGGGGGCGTGGGGGGAGAGGAGGGGAAGGGGGGGGTTGGAGCTGGGGTTAACGAGAGGGGCAGGATGAGGTGGGAAGGAGGGAGAGAGGGTGGATGATTGGAAACAGATCACCAGACGTGCATTTTACCTGATTGTGAATGTTTCATTCATAACAGAGAGCGATCATCCGACTGGGACTGGTTCGGATCAAAATAATGCTTGCATCAACATCTCTTTCAGTAGGAGTGGTACGGGTACGGATGGTTTAACCATGTATATATTATAGGCCTTTGCCCCTTAAAGCACAGGAAGCAGCTCAACACTCGTTAAACTGTAATGATTGTCAGTTCAACATTAAGAAGGGTGCACACGGCAAGAGGATAGGGTAGAGGCATGAACTATTTTGGCATTGACTGTGGGAAGCAGCGTTACCCAGGTAAATCACATCGGGCAAGCTGTGAGTGTTTCGCATGGTGAAAAAAGACAAGGCCTGACTTGACATTAATTATAGCTTTTTTTCAGGGCCTGTGCAGATCAAAACCATTATTCAACTTTGGTGGAAAGAATGTTCACTGACATAGAAAGGGACACAGAGATTTAGTCAGAGACAGCTAGAGAGAGAGAGAGAGAGGGGGGGGAGAAGGGAGAAAGAGAAAGGGAGAAAGAGAGAGAGAGAATGAAAAGTGGAAGGGGGGGAGAGAGAGAAGTAAAATGGAAGATGAACATATATTATTCATTCACCCGTAGAACACAAACACATTTTTGCTCTGTTCAAACGTCACAAACGAAACACGTCATCACACGAGCAAGATTCACCAAAACCGACGAAATCATCCTCAGGAAAGAACCCACCACCCAAACAGCTAGCAAACCATGAATATCAATTGGCAGCAGTGCTCTACCCTGTCAACAATCTCTCCTCTAGAGGACCTTCCCTCTCTCTCTTTCCCTCCTCTGCCTACCCACCAGCCAGCCAGCCAACCCACCATCTGGGCATCACCCTTCCGGCACAAACACTTCCTCTTTATCAACGGACCAAACGTTCTTTCAGCAAAAAAAGGAATATTGACTGATCGAGCGAAGTGATAGCAAGACGTAATATGTTTTAAGGAGCGAATAATTTTGTCGATAGATGTTGCTGATAATATGAATGGACACGGATAGTTACAGACACAGACGAGGGTGGGGAGCGTAGGTTAAGGGGAGTGGGGGAGGGCTTATACGTGTTTGAGTGTGGAGTAGAGGGGGTAGTGGGGGCAGGCAAGGTAATAAATTTGCCAATGCGAAATTCGGGCTTCTCTCCACTGGGAGAGAGTGGGTCACTACAGTACGAAGCCTTTTTTTTCTTTTTCTTTTTTCTTTCTTTCTTTTTCTCTGCCGGCAAGTGTATTTGCTTTCCTGTCAAAGTGGATTTGTCTACAGTATTTTGCAAGGGACAACCCTTTTGTTGCCGTGGGTTCTTTTAATAATAATAGTATTTATATAGTCCTGAATCTTGTGCAGAGACAAATCTAAGCGCTTTCACACCAGTCATTTACACGCATGCATAACTCTAAAACGGAAGAAACTGAAAACAAGGAAGAGGCAGGGGAGGGAGGCTATCTTGTGAAGAGGTGGTGGGTTTTAAGGCCAGACTTGAAAGATCTGAGTGCGGGAGACCTGACGAAGCGAAAGAGGAAGTTCATTCCAAATGCAAGGTCCAGAGACAGAGAAAGAACGGCGTCCAAACAGTGGAGTGTTTGAATCTGGGTATGCGTAAACAGAGGGGATCCGAAGCCGATCGTAGAGAGCGAGATGGAGTGTAGAGGTGAAGGCAGCCACAGAGATAGGAAGGGGGTAGATTTGTGAATACATTTATAACATAGAGTGCTGATCTTATACTTTATATTACGTGCGCTAAGTGGCTGCTACACACGAGACCTCGGTTTGTCGTTTCATCCGAATGACTGGCGTCCAGACCGCCACTCAAGGTCTAGTTGAGGTGTGTGTGTGAGGGGGGGGGGGGGGGGGGGGGAGAGAAAATACTGGCGAGTGTAAGGATTCGATCCCATATGTTCTCGCTTCCAAGGCGAACACGTTACCACCACTAGACCATCTCTGCAGAGTAGCTCACAAATCGTTGAATAAATGAATAATGATACAGCCAGCTGATGTCGGTTCCACAATGCAAAAATTCACTAGACTGGCTGCATGCGTGTCTGCTTCAGCTCTCCCCCACCCCACCCACACCTGCCACCAACACCACGTGTAAAAAAACAATGTTGCTTCCATTGTCAGTAATGTGTTATCAGTTACCCCTCACCCCCTCCTTCCAAACCCATCCCTCCACCATCCGTCCACCCCTCCTCCTCCGCTCACTGCGTCTGCAACTCTTGGACGTTAGTTAGTTAAAGTCACCAAGAATGATGAGCTTGTCTGCGTTGGGAACAGTGGTGATGACAGCGTCCAGGTCGTCGTAGAACTTGTCTTTGACCTCATTCGGGTTGGTCATGGTGGGCGCGTAGGCGCTGACAATGGTGGTAAACTTCTTCCCGTTGCATAAAGGGAGTTTCATCGTCATCACGCGATCGTTCACTCCTTTCGTGGGGCCAGCCAGCTTGCCAACAAGGGTTGTCTTCACTGCAAAGCCAACTCCAGCCTCACGCCTCTCTTCAGGTCCGCGACCACTCCAAAAGAAGGTGTAGCCTGCGCCTCGCTCACAGAGTTCGCCTTCTTCTGCCAGTCTGGTCTCACTGAAGGCAGCGATGTCAATGTTGTACCTGGCTAGTTCACTCGCAGTGAGTGCTGTGCGTCTCTGTGGTCTGTCTGAGTCGCCTCTGTCCAGAATCGTACGCACGTTCCATGTGGCAGTGGTCAATGGGGTGCTCCTTGTTTTCTTCTTTCTTTCCTTTGTGTGTCGACCGCTTGAGTGGGGTCCCCGTCAGCCGCGGTATGCTGACTAGGGTGGTGTGGAGCAGGCCATGTTTAGGGCACCTTTTCTAGCCCCTTCCTCATGCCATGGAGGTGAGCAGTGCTGTCCAGAAGAGGGCTGCTCAGTCGCTCAGGGGGCTGCCGATCTCCACCGCTGCTCCAGTCGGTGAAAAACGACCCTATGGCCTGAGCCGCCTGTGTGCTGGTCCGCGGCTACGACTGCCAGTGTACCCACACCTGTCGCTTCGTCGCTCGCCTGTCGCCACAGGGCTTGGGGAAAATGATGGTATGGGATGAAGGATGACTGATGACTTGCGCGATGACTTTGTTTATAGTGAGGAGGAGTTGCGCACCGTCGACCTCACTCTCTTGTCCGAGACCGTCTGTATCCAGTGGCAAGACGAGGTCAAGACGACTGGAGATGGAAACGGATGCAGTGGATGACCAGGATGTGCCTCATCCTGCCCTGAGCACTCCACAGTGCTCTGCTGCAACCACCTTCCTCTCCGTTGAACCATGAAGGTTTCTTCCGCAGAGTCTGCCGGATCCAGTCTTCACATGCTTGTGTAGACAAGCCCTAACTCACCGAGGGTTGGAGACCTGTCGGCTACCCTCACCTACTTTAGCCAGCCTGTCAAAGCCGTTGCCCGGGGGTTGGGCGCTGCCGAATGCTAGCAGCTTCTAGGACCCATAGGTGAGAGCTGGGTGCCGGTGGGGACCAATAGAGGACGAACCACTCCCGGAAGAGCGTGACAACCCCCCCCCCCCCCCTCTAGAGGTACTACCCCTCCCGTGCACCCCCTAACCCACCGAACGCTGACATGGATTACGGGATCTTTAACGTGCGTATTTGTTCTTCTGCGTGCGTATACACACGAAAGGGGGTCCAGGCACTAGCAAATCTGCACATATTATGTTGACATGGGAGATCGGAAAAAAATCTCCACCCTTTACCCACCAGCCGACGTCACCGAGATTCGAATCCGGGACCCTCAGATTGAAAGTCCAACGCTTTAGCCATTCGGCTATTGCGCCCGTTAGTTTAACTCACTCAGTACGGCCAGTCCTCTCTTCTCCTCTACACAGACCCCTCGGATGTCCAGTGTGTGTCTGAATGACCCAACCTTTAGCTTCCGTCGTCAGAATTGTGGTATTCTTTGTCAACATTCACCTCTTCAGTATAAGAGCCTTCCGCTTGCAATATTTTGATGATGGTATTTGGGCTGAAATGCTGTTAACGCCGTTTCTTTCGCCGTTCGTATGGAGAGAGTTAACTTACAAACACCCTGCTGCAGCCATCAGCAGAGAGGTATGGGTGTGGACTTTTGTTTTAATGTCCCGTCACACACCCTGGTGACTGCAGACATTTTCACATTTTAATGTTAAGACAACTTGGAGTTTAATTAAAAAGGTAGGAGTCAGCACAGCTAAACACTCTCCCGAAAGACGTCTGACATCACTCCGGTTAACATCAGTATCAGTATCAGTATCAGTAGCTCAAGGAGGCGTCACTGCGTTCGGTCAACTCCATATACGCTACACCTCATCTCCCAAGCAAATGCCTGACCAGCTGCGTAACCCAACGCGCTTAGTCAGGCCTTGAGAAAAAAAAAAATAAATAAATAAATAATAAAAAAATAAGATAAAATAAAGTAAAAAATAAAAAAAATCAACAAAAAAAATCAACAAATTAAAAAAAAAATCAAATAATAATAAATACATAAAAAATACTACTAATAATAATAACAATGATGTTTAAAATGTTAATTATTCGGTAATTCAGTCCTGAATGTTGAGTCGGACTAACATTCATACTAAGTGCTTGTACTGGTGGAGCGATTGATGGTGGTGGGTGGTGGTGGGGAGAGGGGGTGTCGGGGCAGGGATGGGGGTAGGAGGATGTGTGTGTGTGGGGGGGGGGGGGGTGAGAGATACAGTGGATGGATGGATAGATAGAGGGAGGGAGGGAGTGGGAAATCATGGCCAAGTTGCGAGACAACAGTCATGTAAACATGCGTTTTGTTGAGTACTGGATGGGTGTTTCGTCAAGTGTGTGTGTGTGTGTGTGTGTGTACAGAGAGAGAGAGAGAGAGAGAGAGAGAGAGAGAGAGAGAGAGAGAGAGCGTGGAAGAAAATGGCGGGGAGGGAGAGAGAGAGTTAATACTAAAAACACGCTCAGAGGTATTCGTTTTCTACAACGAATGTGAAGGTCACACACACACACACACACACACACACACACACACACACACACACACATATATATATATATATATATATATATATATATATAGAGAGAGAGAGAGAGAGAGAGAGAGAGAGAGAGAGAGAGGCTGGCAGATCTCAAGTCGGTTTAATCGAAAAACCGACTTGTGTAATCGTCTCAATCAATCAATCAATCACTTTATTGTCTGATACAGAGACAGAAATTCGCCTTTAGGCTTGTCGTAAAGAAAACAAACCCTTATTTTAACTTTTTAAAAGTGAAGACATTCATTCTATGATTTAAATTAAAACACTCACACGAACATGGCGGGAGATGGTTGTGGGTGAGCGACAGAGGGGGTGTTGCACCATCAACATCACAGTAGACTTGTTAATAATATATATATATATATATATATATATATATATATATATATATATATACGAAGGTCCGACATACAAATACATTAGTAAGTAAGTCTTTAATCATAAAATTAAACTTGGTGATAAATACATACATAACAAGGAACCATGTCCTTTTGTGTGTGTGTGTGTGTCAGAATAAATTTGGAACATGTCACGTTCATTAGCCGTGTCATTACCGTTCACACTCAATGAAACAGGGATAACCACTCCCGAAATTAACACTGACGATATCAATGCGAATCGATATCTGTCCCCTTTTGTTATTTCAGCTCCAAATTGTGTCGGGACCGGTTAGCAATACTTGTTTGCGCGCTGGCAAAGGACTTGTAGCGATGGGGTGGGGTGTGTGTGGGGGGGGGGGGCGAGGCGGGGAGGGATGGCGGCGGGGACGGGGAGAGAGAGGGAGGAAGGAAGGAGGGATGGAGAGAGAGAGAGAGAGAGAGAGGGATGGAGAGAGAAAAGTCCCACTCCGCATGTCTGCTGGATTGAACAACCCATCCGAACATCACTAGATCCGTCGGGGCTTGTCTACTACTGCAAAAATCCCCCCAACGACGGCCGCTTCCGCAGTCAAAGTAGGTTTCTGAATACCCCCCCCCCCCCCCCCACACACACACACACACGTACACACGCGCACATACACACACACACACACACACACACACACACCCTCTGTGTCTGGCAAAGCGACCGTGTCTGTGTCCGTGTTGGTTTCATTTGCCAACAACACACGCTACGTCCGTCAGCAGGATTAATCGCTCCCTAAAAATTACTCCTGCTATCGCTTTCGCTTTTTTTTTTTTTTTTGCCTCCTCCAATCGTTCAATATTTCAAGTTCTGTGAATGCTGTGTTGGTGTAATAATTCAAAGAGTGTTTGTGTTGGCAACTAGCGTGATGCGGGATGGCGGAGTGGGGGGGGGGGGGGGGGGGTATAGAGAAAAAAAAGGGGGGGGGGGGTGAATGATCGAAGGGGGTGGGAGGTAGGTGAGTGTGGGCGGGGGGGGGGGGGGAGATAGAGCATTGCGAATGGACGGTCGCTAACTGGGTGGTTTGATCAACGAGAGAGAAGGAGGGTTTTA
>NC_134882.1:45552424-45557424 GCF_041734735.1 Babylonia areolata | reverse complement strand
TCTTTCCTGTCATCTTGTTTAAAACAATATTGCACCTCTGGGATGGGCACAAAAAAACAAAAAAGAAGCCTAATTATATGCAAACTGCATTTACTGTTATATTTATATATTTTTTTTGTATTCTCTAAACTTGGCACTTTGACCTCTTATTCTGACACAACAAGAGGAGTCATTATTATCTTTTTCTTTTCTTTTTTTTGTTCAAACAGGAACTTCTTTTGCTAAGCATGGAATTTTTATTTATTTTGCAAACGTTTTGGTGCACATAGTAAAAAAAAAAGGAAATTACTCTGTAATTAATGCTAGGGGAGTTAATTTGCTTTAAACTGATCTTTCTCATCTTAAACATTACATTTTAAAATTATACTCAATACATAAAAAGCTTGGATTTTTTTTTTTTTAAGTGTATCACAAGTGAGTCTTGAAGGCCTTGCCTCTCTTGTTGTCTTTAGTTTTCTGTGCGGTAGATGAACCAGATGAACTCCACACCATGTGTGTCAGCTACACCGAGGCGACCCTTTCACCGACTTGTATCTGATTGGATAGTCTTGCGTTCGGTATTAAATGATTGGGTGATTACAAGTGGTAGACCAACCAACCAACAAGCCGGCTGCCTAGAAAACCAGCACACGTTTACAGTTTGTTAAATCATTGACTGTACTGACTAACTGGGTGAATGTTTGAAATGGTAACTGGCCAAGGTTGCTAGCAGCTGGATAGCTAACGCACCAATCAAATATCTAATCAACGACCCAACCGAGCCGTTTGCCAACCGAAAAGTCCGATAGACTCGGAAAGAGATACTATTCTACGCTAATGGATTCAGCCTGTCCACATCTTTATCTTGTCCACACCTGGGAGAAAGAAAAAAATGCAAGCAATTAGCGTCAGCACAAACTCTGCTTAAATATACGCCAATCATCCCCCCGTACCCCCCCCCCCTTCCCCCGAAAAAAAGAAGTGTGTGTGTGTGTGTAATGTACATGTAATATATATATATATATATATATATATATATATATATATGTGTGTGTGTGTGTGTGTGTGTGTGTGTGTGTGTGTGTGTCATTGTTCTGTGTAAAAAAAATGCCTTCCATTTTTAATGAAACAGACTATCTACGTTCGAAACTTCCTGTAATTATTTCCAGACATACTGATTCAGCATGGAAGAATTTTGAACCACGGAGTGATCGAAGCAAAATTTCCAGAGTTGCTATTGGCTGTGTGAAATTCTTCTTGCCTTTCCCATTGTTCGCTCCCTGTGGCAAAGGAAATCCTAATCTGTGTGAACTCCATGTGAAAATCCGTACTGAGACCTACCCCAGATTACTGTCTGCAAGCGCTGAACTGGAAAATCCCGTCTGTGTCTGGGTCTTTTAATAATTAACTCTCTCCATACGAACGGCGAAAGAGACGACGGTAACAGCGTTTCACCCCAATTACCACCATCAAAATATTGCAAGCGGAAGGCTCTTATACTGAAGAGGTGAATGTTGACAAAGAATACCACAATAATTATTCTGACGACGGAAGCTAAAGGTTGGGTCATTGAGACACCCACTGAACATCCGAGGGGTCTGTGTAGAGGAGAAGAGAGGACTGGCCGTACTGACTGGGTTAATACTTCATTCCCAGACAGTACAGTTTTAGAGTTTAGAAAGTCCACATTGAGGAATATCCCCCTAGGAATGATGTCGCCTTCGTTGTCCAGAATGTGAAGATTCGTAAATGTCTGAATTTACATACCAAGACTCCTTCTACACTCAGTTTGGTCTTTTGTGCTTAAAAACAAAAAGAGACGCTTTCGCAATGCCTTTATACGCAGAACAATGCCAAGCCTCCCTTTTCTTTCACACACATAGAACTTCTTCTTCTGCGTTCGTGGGCTGCAACTCCCACGTTCACTCGCATGTACACGAGTGGGCTTTTACGTGCATGACCGTTTTTACCCCGCCATGTAGGCAGCCATACTCCGCTTTCGGGGGTGTGCATGCTGGGTATGTTCTTGTTTCCATAACCCACCGAACGCTGACATGGATTACAGGATCTTTAACGTGCGTATTTGATCTTCTGCATGCATTTACACACGAAGGGGGTTCAGGCACTAGCAGGTCTGCACATGTCTTGACCTGGGAGATCGTAAAAAATCTCCACCCTTTACCCACCAGGCGACATCACCGTGATTCGAACCCGGGACCCTCAGATTGAAAGTCCAACGCTTTAACCACTCGGCTATTGCGCCCGTCACACA
The DNA here is from genome assembly GCF_041734735.1 of Babylonia areolata. Classification (NCBI taxonomy): domain Eukaryota; kingdom Metazoa; phylum Mollusca; class Gastropoda; order Neogastropoda; family Buccinidae; genus Babylonia; species Babylonia areolata. The sequence goes on along the minus strand of NC_134882.1, from coordinate 45,555,173 downwards.
CATAGAACAAAATTCATGTTATTTGCTGAGTACCCGTCAGATAACATAGTTGTCTCTCCTGCCTTTTGCCTTTCTGCAACAAGCCCCCTCCCTCTCACCCCCCCCCCCCCTTCTCTCTCTCTCTCTCTCTCTCTCTCTCTCTCTCTCTCTCTCTCTCTGTCTCTCTCTGTCTCTCAAAACGTTACCATCAGAATAGTTTCAGCGATCCAGCTTTAACTTTAACTGCCTCAAGGAGAGTAACTTATGCATGAGTCCTTGATATTCTTGTAGATCACTTGTCTCCTCTTGGAACGTTTTCCTTGCCGAGGTATGATTTACCCCGATACTTGAAGTTCGTTACCTGTAGTTTTGTTTACACAGCGATGGTCGTGATGGGTTGGCTCCATTTCTGTCTGTCTGTCTGTCCGTCTGTCTGTCTGTCTGTCTGTCTGTCTCTCTGTCTCTGTCTCTGTCTCTGTCTCTCTCTGTCTCTCTCTGTCTCTCTCTCTCTCTCTCTCACTCTTGAAAAAACTATACTTTTTTTATGTGTGCATTTTCTTGCCTTCCTCTAAGTTTTTCTACATAGGGCCGGATTTTGTTGTTTTTTTTAAAAAGAAGCACATTGTGCCTATTCCTTTACCCTGTTGAACTAAAATTTCGCTCTCTCTCTCTCTCTCTCTCTCTCTCTCTCTCTCTCTCTCTCTCTCTCTCTCTCTCTCTCTCTCTCTCTCTGTGTCTGTCTGTCTGTCTGTCTGTCTGTATGTATGTCTGTCTGTCTGTCTCTCTCTCTCTATCAAAGTTGAGACTAAATTGCAGACGATGATTATCTTTATTATATTCAGGTCGCAACTGTGTGATCTTATTTATCTGAATATACTACTTCTGTAAGCTTTAACACCACCCTTGCATAAAGGGCCATGACGGGTACTGAATAAACATCCATATCCCCTCATGCCCCCCTCCCCTCTCTCTCTCTCTCTCTCTCTCTCTCTCTCTCTCTCTCTCTCTCTCTCTCTCTCTCTTTCTCTCTCTCTCTCTGTCTCTCTTCGTGTGTGTCACTATTAAAATTTTGTCTCTGTCTCACTTTGTCTCTCTTCCGTTTCTCCCTCCCTGTCTCTTTCTCTCTCACAGTCTGTACTCACAGACACACAGACATACACACAGACACACACACACACACACACACACACACACACACACACACACACACACACGCACGCACTACGCCATTGCAAACATCAGCCTCCACACATCAACCCCCTATGCCCCCCACCCCTCTGTACCCAAGCCACCCAACCAACCTATGTGCATGTAACTGAAACTTTTTTTTTTTTTTTTTTTTTAACCAAAACACCCGAATTCTCTTATTCCCTGGGATGACCCGCCCACTTCCCACCCCCCTCAACGCCCCCCTCCCTCACCCTCCCTTCCCCTTGTCTTCCCCCTGCCCTCTCTCCCACCCTCTACCTTCAGTACACAGCCAAGCGGTGAGACAAAATAAAACCCAGATCCATTGATAAACCAATTAAGGCTGGTTCCGAGCGCACCCCCCATCCCCTGCGGAACACCGACACGCCCACCCTCACCCCCCCCCCCCCCACCGCTCCCAGCCCGCCACCCCCTGCCACCCAACCACCCTCCCTTCCTCCGCTATATCGTCTGTTGTTGGTCTTTTTTTTTTTCCCTCCTGGATCACGAAACTCATTTACGCGATCAGTGAAGCCCGTGAGAGATGCACACAAACCGTGTTGGAATCCATTTGCAAGGAGATGTGATGTCGGTAGGGTGTGTGTGGTAGAGGAAACGGGGGTATGGGGAAGCAGGGAGGGCCGGGGTGGGGGTGGGGGTGGGGTGGTGGTGGTGGGAGGGATGATAGGGTGGAGGAGTGAGCTAGGTTTCTGGAGACCAGGGGATTGGGTGTGTGTGTTGGGTGGGGGGTGGGGGGGAGGGAGGGGGCTGGGTTGGGCGGAGGGGGGGGAAGCGATGGGTAAAAATCCGAAATTGAATATCCCGGACAGGGCAAGTTGCAGGGGCCGGAAATTTGGTGGTGGTGGTCATTTAGCGCATCCTTGCGCACGCTGGATCTACAAAGGGAGGCAACGGCTGGGCTTTGGCAAAAAGCACGACGTTTGGCTGAGAGAACTTAATAGTTGATTTTTTTTTTTTTTTTTTTTTTTTTTTTTGGAGGGGGGGGGGGTTCTTTCTTTCTTTCTTTTTTGTTCTTTCTTTCTTTCTTTCTTTCTTTTTCTTTTCCTTTTTTTGTCTTTTTTTGGGGAATCGGTGGGTGAAGGGTGGTGGGGGGTGGGAGGGGGGATTATTAATTCCCAATTCCCTGAGTTTGGTGGCTGTGCTTTGGACTGGCTGTGTGAGGGCTTGTGTGTGTGCGGGGAGAGGGGTAGGGTCTGGAGGGGGGGGGGGGGGGTATTGAGGGGATGTGGTGGAAGAGGGCGAGGGGTGTGTGTGTGTGTGTGTGTGTGTGTGTGTGTTCACATGTGCATCTGCTGCGTTTCCTGTTGTTATTGGTTGTAGCGACAAGCGGTTGGCTGGTGATGTGTGTGTGTGTGTGTGTGGGGGGGGGGGGGGGGGGGGGTCGGTGTATGTGCATGTATGAGAGAGACAATGACAATTATGAGGACACATTTTGGGGGAGTTTGTTTTTGCCCGCATGTCTGAGAGAGTGAGAGAGAGAGAGAGAGAGCGTTTGGGGGGTGGGGGAAAGTGACTGTTTTGGGTGTTTTTTGTGGGTTTTTTTGTTTTTTGGGTGGAGGGG
>NC_134882.1:45532424-45537424 GCF_041734735.1 Babylonia areolata | reverse complement strand
TGCGTGTGTGTGTGGGGTGTGTGTGGGTGTGTGGTTATGCCTTCTATTTTTGTGGTTGTTATTGGTAATTCCGTTACAGCTCTAAAAGAAAAAAAAAATCAACTTCCGTATTTTTATTTGCATTTTGTATTTTGTATTTCTTTTTATCACAACAGATTTCTCTGTGTGAAATTCGGGCTGCTCTCTCCAGGGAGAGCGAGTTGCTACACTACAGCGCCACCCTTTTTTTGTATTTTTTCCTAGGTGCAGTTTTATTTGTTTTCCCCATCGAAGTGGATTTTTTCTACAAAATTTTGCCAGGATCAACCCTTTTGTTGCCGTGCGTTCTTTTACGTACGCTAAGTGCATGCTGCACACGGGACCTCGGTTTATCGTCTCATCCGAATGATTAACGTGCAGACCACCACTCAAGGTCTAGTGGAGGGGGAGAAAATATCGGCGGCTGAGCCGTGATTCGAACCAGCGCGCTCAGATTCTCTCGCTTCCTAGGCGGACGCGTTACCTCTAGGCCATCACTCCTCATCGGTCGTATTCTCCTCCACCCCACACAGGTCGGTGTCCGGGCGGATCGTGACGAGCGTGTGGTGGTTCTTCACGCTGATCATCATCAGCTCCTACACGGCCAACCTGGCCGCCTACCTGACCACCATGAGGATGAGCGCCCCCATCAAGTCGGCAGAGGACCTGGCCAAGCAGACCGAGATCAAGTACGGCACCATGGCCTCGGGATCCACCAACGCTTTCTTTAACGTGAGCAAGTTCTTTTTCAGGGAGTGTGGAGTGAGGGTGTGTTTGTGTGGGGATGGGGTTTGGGGGGGAGGGGAGGGAGGCTGAGAGTGGTGATGGTGGTGGCGGTGGTGGAATTGGCAATATCCACATTTCTTCCCCTTTGTCTTCTGTGTGGAGGGGAAGAAGAAATATAGAGTTTATATATTACAAACTTATTAAAACCAATCTGCAACTTTGTCTGTCTTATGAACGGAAAAGTACAAGTGCCAAATCGGCAGTATCCAAATATTGTACTTGTATTTATATTTTTATTTCTTTTTATCACAACAGATTTGTCTGTGTGAAATTCTGGCTGCTCTCTACAGGGAGAGCAAGTCGTTACACTACAGCGCCACCTTTTTTTTTTCCTCTTGTGTGCAGTTTTATTTGTTGTTTTTTTATCAAAGTGGATTTTTCTACAGAGTTTTGCCAGGAACAACCCTTTTGTTGCCGTGGGTTCTTTTACGTGCGTTAAGTGCATGCTACATACTGGACCTCTGTTTATCGTCTCATCCGAATGACTAACGTCCAGACCACCACTCAAGGTCTAGTGGAGGGGGAGAAAATATCGGAGGCTGAGCAGTGATTCGAACCAGCGCGCTCAGATTCTCTCGCTTCCTAGGCGGACGCGTTACCTCTAGGCCATCACTCCTCAAACCACATTTCTTCCCCTGTGTGTTCTTTCCATTCAGTTTCGTTTCTAAAATGGAAAAAAAACACCAAAAAACAAACAAACAAACAAAACAAAAAACATGCAAATTTGTATAAATAACATTGTTGTTATAATTAAACTCAACATTTCTTCCCCTGTTGAATGACGTAAAGATGTCCACTCAAAGAGTGGAGGGGAAGAAATGTAGGGTATATGATTATTGCAATTTTATTAACCATTAATTTTCATTTACAACTATTTTCGGTCTTAAGAAACGGAAAAGTGTAGAGAAAGAAATGTGGTTATTGCCTTGGAATTAATAGGGAGATGTGGGGGTCAGGGGTGGGTTGTGTATGTGAGGGCGTGTGGGTGGGGACGATGCTTGTATGAACTTGCAGGCCGTCTGCTGTGGAGGTACAAAAACAGTTGTTTTTTCTTTTATATTTTTTTTCTTTCTTTTTTTTTTTAGTATAACGGTGGGCATAGGTAGGGCACACGTATTGATTATTGTATTGATTTTCTTTTCTAACTTACGAACGGATGCTACAATTTAGTATTTGACATGATCTTAATCCCACTGTTCTAATTAAACATGTCGCCTATGTTTCTACGAACGTGTCAACAGTTTATGTTTCAGAGATGATAGAATATTCTTGTATTTTTTTTTTTTTTTTATAAACTCTTTTCCCCCTTCTTTTTTTTTCTTTCTTCATAACTACAACCACTACAACTACTACTACCGCCGCCTACCTGCCCGCCCCTTCGACACTCCACCCTCCCCTCCCATCGACCCCACCACCACCACCACCTCCGCCACCACCACCACCACCAACAACAACAACAACAACAGCAAACGACGGTGTCGCTGTACCAGCGCATGTGGTCGTTCATGACCTCGCAGAAGAACGTCTTCGTGAACTCCAACGCCGAGGGCATCCGCAAGGTGCGCGAGTCTCACGGCAAGTACGCCTTCCTGATCGAGTCCACCACCAACGAGTACCACAACAACCGCAAGCCCTGCGACACCATGAAGGTGGGCAGCAACTTGGACTCCAAGGGCTACGGGGTGGCCACGCCTATGGGGTCCGACATACGGTGAGTGGTGGTGTTTTGTTTTTTTCTTTCTGTCTCTATCTCTGTCTCTCTAAATACACACACACACACACACACACACACACACACACACACACACACACACACACACACACGCACACACACACACGCACGCACACACACACACACACACACACACACACACACACACACACACACACACACACACACACACACAATTGGACTCCAAGGGCTACGGGGTGGCCACGCTTGTGGTGGTGTTTTTTTTGTTGTTGTTGGGGTTTTTTTTCCAATAGATTATATATTTCTGTCTGTCTCTATCTCTGTCTCTCTAAACACACACGCACACACACACACACACACACACACACACACACACACACACACACACACACACACACACACACACACACACACACACACAATTGGACTCCAAGGGCTACGGGGTGGCCACGCCCATGGGGTCCGACATACGGTGAGTGGTGGTGGTGGTGGTTTTTTTTTTTTTTTTTTTTTTTTATAAATTATATATTTCTGTCTGTCTCTATCTCTGTCTCTCTAAAACACACACACACACACACACACACACACACACACACACACACACACACACACACACACACACACACACACAATTATATAACTACTGTATCTGTGTTTGTGTATGATTTTAGATTTCTGTTCGCACCTTGTTATGTACTATCCCCCACCCCTACCCCACCCCAATATTCCTTGTTACCCCGGTGCACTTGGTAATGAAGACATATTCTGAACTTTTCTATTCTATTATATATAACTATAAATATCTGTATCTGTATAAATATCTGTAAAGCTGCCTATTTGGAACTGCGTAGAATCAGCTCTATCCGCCACTATCTCTCAACCGATGCAACCAAGACACTTGTATGCTCTCTGGTTCTCTCAAGATTGGATTACTGCAACTCTCTTTTGGCCGGCCTTCCCAAATACCTGTTAGACAGACTCCAACGAATTCAGAATAACGCTGCCAGACTCATTTGCAGAGCTTCTAAATTTGACCATGTTTCTCCTCTTCTTCAGTCTCTCCACTGGTTGCCTGTTTCTGATCGAATAGACTATAAGCTATCCACTCTGACCTTTTCTGCAGTCAACGGATCTGGCCCAAAGTATCTTTCTGAACTCATCCATATCTATACCCCGTCTCGCCAGCTCCGTTCTTCCTCTGATACTCGACTTCTCAGGATACCTCACGTCAGAAGTAAGACCTATGGACACAGATCGTTTTCTTTTCAATCGCCAAAGACGTGGAACAAGCTCCCTGATAACCTCCGTCATTCTGATTCCCTCGCATCTTTTAAATCTCGTCTCAAAACTCACCTTTTCCCTCAGCAATAAGTTCAATTGTGGCAGGTCCACAACTACATGCATGTATATGAATGTGTATTGTGTGTGCGTGTGTTTATGTAAGTTTGTGCCTGCCTATGTGTGCGTATGTGTTAGGGTAGCTGTTAGATACACATGTATGTTAAAATGTATGTATGCAGTGTGTGTGTGTGCGTGCGTGCGTGCGTGTGTGTGTACGCGTGCGTGCGTGCGTGTGTGTGTGTGTGTGTGTGTGTGTGTGTGTGTGTGTGGTCACATTTTGGTGTGTGTATGTAACATAGATATAATGTTTTATGTTATCAAAAGCGTTTTTGTAAAGCACCTAGAGCAGATTTCTGGATAGTGTGCTATATAAGTATCCATTATTATTATTATTATTATTAACTATAACTATAACTATATATATATATATATATATATATATATATATATATATATATATATAAACTATATGGATAGATAGATAGTTAGATGTCTGTCTCTCAGCCATTGTCTTTTTTCCCGACTGTTTTGATGTCATTGTCATTGTGTTTGTCTACCTGTTTCCTTCCCACCCACCCACCCACCCCACCCCTCTCTCTCTCCCTTTCTCTTTGCCTCTCTCTTCCTGTGTGACTCTTTCTCTGTGTCTCCCTCCCTCCCTCCCTCCCTTCCTTCTCTCTGTCTGTCTGTCTGTCTCTCTCTCTGTCTCTCTTTCTCTCTTAATCAGTTGATAACGTATTACGCCATAGAATATTGTTTTCAGGGATCTTCTCCTTACAGTGGACACAAACTTACGAAATCAAACTTTAGTCTGGTCATGTCTGCGACTCTGTATACTTACATGTATTACAAATTGTGAACCATCCTCACCCAACTCTTCTGTCTGACGCCCCCCCACCCCCCTCCCCGCTCTCTCTCTCTCGCTTCCTCCCTCTCCCTCTCTCTCCATACTCCCTACCTTCCAACCCTTCTGTCTGCCCCCCCCCTCTCTCTCTCTCTCTCCATACTCCCCACCTTCCAACCCTTCCGTCTGACCCCTCATGTTAGCAGTTCAGCTAGTGTGATGGTGACCGACGATGGAGACATCGTTGGGCCTTGTCCCCTGAAGCACACCCAGCAGATCCCAAATCTGCTGTCTCTGTTCCTCCACCACTGCCGTTAC
>NC_134882.1:45522424-45529924 GCF_041734735.1 Babylonia areolata | reverse complement strand
TCCCTCTCTCTTTCTCTCTATCTCTCTCTCTCAATCCTTACCTTCCACCGTCCCTCGCCCCCCCCTCGCACTTTCTCCCTCCTTCCGTCTCCGTCTGACCCCTCATGTTTGAAGTTCAGCTCGTGCGTTGGTTGCCGAAAATGGGGGCTGTTCCATGAACCTCCCACCAAATCACAATCTGATGTCTCAGCCACCCCCACCCCCTTACCCTCCACCCCCCCTCCCCAGCCCTTCCCCACCAACCCCCCCCCCCCCTAAACCCCCTCCCACCACCGTCATAAAACTTGTCTGGATCACAGGCAGCCCTGGTAACCCCTCCACCTTCTCCGTTCACACCCTGATCACCCCCACCCCCACCCCCACCATCCTCTCCCCGCGTGTCTTCTGCACTTTTTTGGTGTAGTCCCGTTTAGCCTATCCCCGAATTCGCCTATTTCCGATTGGCCTATCAGTAAACTGGTGATGAGTGGAGTGTTGGCCTTGTGGTATAACACGTCCGTCTGGGAAGCGAGAGAATCGGAGCGCACTGGTTCGAATCCCACAGCCGCCAGTATTTTCTTCCCCTCCACCACAGACCTTGAGTGGTTGTCTGGACGCTAGTCATTCGGATGAGACGCTAAACCGAGGTCCCGTGTGCAGCACAGCAAAAACAAAGGGGTTGCCCCTGGCAACAAATTCTTTTGGAAAATCCACTCCGATGGGGGAAAAAAGAAAAGAAAAAAAAGAATTGCATAGAAAAACACAAAAACAAAAACTAAACGAACAAAAAACAAACAAAAAGACGGGTGGCGCTCTCAGTGTAGCGATGCGATCTCCATAGGGAGTGCAGCCCGAACTTCACACAGAGAAATACGTTGTGCCAAAAAAGAGTTATACAATACAATACAATCCCGATTCGCCGTTTCCCAGTTCGCTTTACATATTTGCCATTATGATGCAGCAAAATGTGTCTGCTTTTCTTGCTTTGTGGACACTAGACAAAGCTTTATCGTAAACTGAACTGTATTCATATTCGTTAGAAGGTCACTATCTTGAAAGCCACTCATATCATTTCGCCCTGTGACAAAACCCGTAAAAGAAATTGTGTTCATAGAAACTGGTAGCGGTGTGTGGTCGCAAATATTAGTAAACTGTTTGTTTGCTTGCTTGCTTGTTTGTTTGTTAGAGAGAGAGAGAGAGAGAGAGAGAGAGAGAGAGAGAGAGAGAGAGAGAGAGAGAGAGAGAGAGAGACACTGGACACTGGAACTGGACACTGGAATTATTTATTGTCATTGCCAAGAAAGGTCTTTTGACAAGGGGGCAACAACATAAATGCATATATTTTAGCTTCAAAACAACAACAACAACAAAAAACTATATTTTTTCTCTGAATCCTTCAGTCAGTTTAAACCAAGAAAATATGCAATACTTGGAAACACTTAATTCACATCCTGACAAAAACTCAACGAAACGGAACTAAAGAAAAAACAACAATGTAATGATAATAAAATACCAAAATGAATGGGGACTGACTCGACCATCCATTCAAAAATACATCAAACCAATACATACTGCCTCAACAATACACTTAAGTATGCAATGTTATGTTTTCTGTTTTGTCCAAATAAAATAGCAACTTCTGTACTAACTGTAATTAAGTGTCTTCTATGTTGTTGATACTATTCTGACTTATGTACCTTTGTCTCATTGTTTGAGCTTCTGCAATGAATTTAGCAACCGATCTAATTATGATTTCATTATCACATGACAAGACAGTAACAACATCATGGCTTTTAGCCATCTCTGTTTTAAAGAATATACATTTTTCTCGCACAGTATTATACATTTCACACTGAAAAAGAAAATGTTTTTCATCATCCACTTGGTATCCACAGAGAGGACATGGTGACTGTATAGAAGTCCCAGGTTCAAACCATCTTCTGTTTGCATTAAACCCCAGAGTTCTTAACCTAAATCTCGCATAATTTATTCTGTGCCATTTGTCTGTAATGATTCTGAGATATGTTTCTGGTTGAAATATACTTTTAAAAGAAAAGAACCAACTATATTTTTCTTTACTTTCCATGTCAGAATGCCAGTTTTGTTTGAAGGAACAAATGAGTCTGTCTCTGAATTCTGCAATAAACTGCTGTTCGTTTCCTACACCCTGGGACAACCACACAATTCCAAAACCATGTTCAGTCAGAACCTTATTCACTTTGTAACACCAGTTTTCTTTACCTAACTCCATCTGCAAAAGCATCATGTCATAGGCCTGTTTGCTTAGACGTGTTTGTGGAAGCTTTAACAATTTTAACCAATACCTAATACATTTGACAAAAGTTCTTATATACAAAGGATATCTTCCAGTTTCCCCATATAAAACCGTATTGGATGAATGAATTGGAACATGCAGAAAACGTTTAATTGCATAAGTATGTATTCTCTCAATGTGCGAGTTAACCGTTAGTCCCCAGATTTCAGCTGCATATGTCAGCAAAGTTTCTATTTGTACATCAAACATTTTCCAAAATAAACAGGAATCAATAGAGTTCAGTTTTCTAAGTGTTTTCAAAATTTCGATGACGCCTTTTTTACCTTTTCTGCAAAATTCTTCCCATGCATTATTCAGACTTAATTTTGTTGTAAAAATCATTCCCAAATACTTATATGAATTAACAACTCTAACTTCAGTATTTCCGTATAACCATTTTTCATGCATTGACAAATGTCCACCCATTCTAAAAACCATAATATTCGTTTTATCTAGATTAACAGTCAAACATAACCGATCTGCTTCTTCTTTTAATACATTTAGCTGATTTTGTAAACCTTTTACCGTCCCTGACAAAAGAATGACATCGTCAGCAAAAAGTAACAGAAATAATTCAATAGCTCCTGGTATTAACTGAATACCGTGCCGACCTCTTTTAGAAAGTTCCACAGCTAATTCATTTATGAAAAAGGAAAACATTTGCGGGCTTAAAAGACATCCTTGTTTAACACCAGTTGAACATTTGAAATAATTTGAGTATACACCTTTTGCACGCACACATGCAAGCACTGAGTTGTAAACACCTCTAAGCGCCATATATAATTTTCCATTCACACCACTTTTACGCAGAACATTCCATAGGGCATTACGATTCACAGAATCGAAAGCCTTCCTGAAATCAACAAAAGCAACATAAAGTTTTGTGTTACAAAGCAGATATTTTTGCACCATTGAATACAATGTAAATATATGATCTACAGTGCTATAAGTTGCTCTAAAACCTGCCTGTTCTTCAATTATTTTATCCTCCCTTTCAGCCCAATTAGTTAGTCTCTTATTTAAAATGTGGGTGTAAACTTTACTTAGAACGCTTGTGAGTGATACTCCACGATAGTTATCTGGGTTGTTAACATCACCTTTTTTATGTATAGGAATAATTATTGATTTTGCCCATTCTAGTGGAAATGTACCATTTTCAAACATCTGATTAAATAATTCTACAAAGAAATCAATTATAAGGGAATTTGCATGCTTCAGCATTTCCCCAATGATTTTGTCTGGACCTGCACTTTTTCCTGACTTTAAGTGTCTGATACTAGAAATGATCTCTTCTTTAGTTATGGGGTCGCTAAACAATGGCTCATACTCGTCCTCTGTCTCCACTAAATTGTCTTCTTCTTGTGTTGACTCATTTTCAAAGTCGTTAAAAATTCTAAAGAAATGATCATGCCACTGTTGCATAGAAATCTCATTATACACGAACGTTTTTCTGTTCACAGATCTTATCACTGACCAGAATGTCTTAGAGTCACTAATTGAATCTCTTAATATTTTTAGTCTATTCTTTTCAAACTCTTCCTCTTTTGACTTTCTTAATTTCACATACTCCTTTCGGGCTGTAACATATGCTTGTCTTTTTTCTATCTTGTCCATTTGTGTTTTACACCTCTGAAATCTTTTTAGTAACCTTTTAACTTCTTGTTTCTTACACTTACATTCATTATCAAACCAATCATTACATATCTTGCTTCCTCTCCCTACTGTTCGAACCATGCATGCAGCGGCTCCATACAAGGTAGTAACAAACTGGTTTAGGCTATCATTCAAGTTAGTGTCTAATAACTGAAATGCTTTCTGAATACTATTATAGAATTCATCACTGTCAAGCTCGTTTTTATAAACATCAACATTCTCATCAGACCATACAATTTTTTCTTCACCCTGATGAATCATATTCGTACTGTAATTATGAGGAATATTTTTCCAAGTTGCCTCAACTGGCAAATGCCATGAATCCACGCAGTCACCAATATACACATCAAAATTCAATAACAAATCAACAGAAACCAGAAAATAGTCTATTACACTACATCCATTAGGAGATACAAAAGTATATTCTCCCTTTTTATCACTCTCACAAAAACTATTCAAGACAATCATATCAAACAGGAAACACAGGTCTAACAATGTTTTACCAAAATTATTTATAGTTTCATCTTTAGAATATCGTCCACCACTTTCTTCATCCACACTGTCATCCAAGTCACCCATATAATTTGTCATAATTTCAATTTCAGGTTGTTTGTTACCAGTTCTGGCATTCAAATCTCCAATGATCATTAAATGTACTTCATCTTTTTCAAAATGTTGCAGTAACGTTTCTTCTAATATCAAGACACCGTCTTTGATTGTTTTATAATTATATACAGGACTTCCTTCTGGAGCGACATAGCAAGCAACTAAAACAACATCCTTATCTAAACCAAATACATCTTTTTTTACTCTGATAGCAATAGTGTTATCACACTCTAATTTTATTTCTTTCACACAATCAACTAAACTCTTTCTCACCAACAACAGCACACCACCTGAGCGTCGACCATGATAGGACAGTTTCTTGGCTGGAGCATAGAACTTCACATAATCAGTAAACACACCACTGAAATCAAACGATGATTCAAGAAAACATTCAGTGAGACAAACAAAATCAAACTTATTAACATAATTTACAAAGGAAACGTCTTTCAATTTGCTATATAAGTTTTCTACATTATAATTAAGGAAAGACCAATGTTTTGGATGGTCGGGCCTGTCCTATGGCTTTTTGACATGACAAGAACGCGTGTTCCTGTCACTGACAGCACCACCTCTTCCCCTGCCACGAGCTGAACCTGCGGGTGACTTGCGTGGCGGGTTCCCCAGGTAAGAGTGCATCCCCGCCTGTCTTGTCACCGAACCTCTACGAGTTGCACGCACGGTGTGACACTCAGCGTCATAAATCGGGGAATTCCCGCCAGCTCTGATTGGCTCGTGTCGTTCACGTACTGAACTCACCCCGACGTCACTGAGGGAGGCACCATCTCCACCCCCGCCGCTATCGTCACGCTGCCGCTGGTCCTGGTTTGCACGTGCACAAGCACGAGAAGGTGGGGAGGGGGGAGAGGGTTCCCCACTCACACCGCACGGAGCATTCTGCCACACGGTGTCACCTGCCTTCGTCACCACCTTCTCACTGTCAAGCGGAGGGGAATCCCTGCCTTGACTGAACGAATCAGACACACTCTTTTCCTGTTGGGGTGGAGTGTGATGTGTTTGTGTTTGTATATTGGTCTGTTTGTCTCGGGACATTGTTGCACCATTACCCCCACCCCCAACGACCTGCGCGTATGATCGATTGTCTGGGAATCTGGGTTCGATCACGAGCTGACCTCTGTGAAAATAGGCCTTCTTACCCTCACTTCTAGCCTTTGCTACGATCTGGGCCTGTGCTTTGGTCATATCATTGGCCACCCTCACCCCACCTTCCTGCAGTTTCTGTCTTGTCTCTTTATTAGTTAGCACTGTCATTTTGTCCCTCCACCTTGTAAACCGCACGATCATGGGTCGTGGCTGTCCCTGTCGTGCTTGTCCCGTGCGGTGTGCTCGTACGATGTCGTCAGGAGTCCAGCGTTTCTGTCCGTCAACAGTGTTGAGCACGTCTACTACTGCACTTGCACATGAGTCAAAGGTCTCAGTGGGCTCAAGGTGGGGAATCCCATAAAACCGCAAGTTGTCACGTCGTGAAAAGTCTTCTAGTCTGTCTGTGTCGGTTTTAAGTTGGTCTACTTCTTGTCTCATTGCCTGAATTGCGTCCGATAAGTGTTGTACTTCTTCCTTTCCGTTGTCTGATTCCATAAACAGATTCTGTATGTCTGCAGTCATGTCAGTCACTGTTGTAGTCAACTGTCTATGATCTCTCTCTAATCGGTCACATCTCCTGTTTATTTCCTCACACTGATGTTTCACTTGACCTAGTTCTTCTTTGATTTCTCCAAGATCGTTCCTAATTAATCGTGTTTGCTCGCTGAATTGCTGGTGCATTGCTTGCATTAATTTGTTCACCACATCTTCTCCTACATTCCCTGTACCTGTCACTCTGTCAGAGTCAACAGTTTTTTCTGTCTGTCCGTCAGTGTTGGGGCCGGGGTTTGTCTCTACATCGCCGCTCAGCAACAGCCTACGCGAGAGAGAGAGAGAGAGAGAGAGAGAGAGAGAGAGATTACGAATTTGAGTATAAGGATTAGCCCCAACGTTTTGACACCTCCATGAAATTAAACTGGACGTCAAACTGACTCCCCTGTTTGAATTTTAAAGTTCAGCTCGTGCGTAGGGTTTCCGAAAACATGAGACGGTGCTCAGCTTCCTTTGCTCCCCCCCCCCCTCCCCCCCTCACCCCCCAAACACTTTCTAGGGCAGACTCTCTAAGGGCCAACAACACCCAACACTGTCATAATAAGCTTGTCAAGTGTCCGCGTACTCTCTTATAACTCCCGCCTAACTCTCTCACACCCCATTACACCGTCCCCCCCCCCCCCCCCCCCCCCCCCCGCCCCGCCACCCACCCATTTCCTTTATCGCTACCATATCATTCCGTTTCCTTCCCTTGAACCCCCCCCCCCCCCCCCCCCCGGCCCCCTCACCTCCATCCCCACCCCCATACCCTTCCACCGCTAACCCCCCCCCCCCCGCTCCCCCACCCCCACCCCCTCACCCCACCCCGTTTCCAATGCCGCTGCCAAAGTCCCTGAGTCTGCATATGAGTGATTTTTTTTTTCCTGCGCTGCGTCAGCGACTTATGACTTATGACCAGTTCCAACTGTTTTTTGGCTGTTCTTTTTTTTCTTTTTTTTTTTTTTTTTTTTTTCCTTCCCCCCCCCCCCCCCCCCCCCCCGCCTTCAGCTTTGCTGATTAGATTTTGTAACTCGAGTTGTGTGTGTGTGTGTGTGTGTGTGTGAGTTACGGCTTTGTAAGGTTTGTAACATGTCTGTGATTAGGGGATGAGTTTCATTTTATAATGGAATGTCCCAGTTATGATCAGTTACGAAATAGATATGTTCTTAAAAAAATATTTGTCTCCGAAATCGGTTTTTATTTTATTTTATTTTTTTGTAATATGCTCAAAGGAGGCAAAGAAGTCATTTTGGCTGTAAGTAAGATGATTAGATTTGCAAATGTTGCCTAGCTATACTTTTGGAGTTAAAAGACAT
>NC_134882.1:45512424-45517424 GCF_041734735.1 Babylonia areolata | reverse complement strand
AGCGGCTGAAGCAATACTGGTTTTTGTTTGGGGTTTTTTGGGGTTTTTTTTTATAGATCAGCGAATATCCTGCTGAGAAAGAACGTACCAGATAATTGCTTTGTGTGTCCCTCCGACTGTTTGTCTTTCTGACTGGCTGTCTCTTTTGTCTGGTTGGCTGGCTGGCTGGCTGGCTTTGTCTGTCCGTCTGTCTCTTTGTCTGTCCGTCTGTCTCTCTGTTTGGAAACGAGGACGCCTGAAGGGTGGTTTCATCTGAGCCAATGATCTGCCGAGGAAGGCATCTCCCGATGTTTTCTGCTGGTTGTCTGGCCTGGCAACCTGTCTGCCTGCTCACTGTCTGCCTGTCATGTGTCTGTCAGAGCAGTTTCAATCTGGGCTGAGAAAGGGAGTTAAGGCAGATGAAGAAAAAAACAAAACAAACTCTTGTGGTTTGGGGATGAAAGAACGACCTGTGGAAGATGGAAAACGACCACAATGCGGATTTTGAAAACTCGTGGCTTGCTGTGGCTTGGTGGCAATCTGCTGAGGGGGTTGCCTTCTGTAAAAGTGACGGCAACATCGTTTTTCTTTTCTTTTTTTCTTTTTTTCTTTTCTATCTTTTTAAAATACGGTCTGTTTGTCTGTGTGTGTGTAGTGCGGGGTGGGGGGGGGGGGGGGGGAATGACCGAAATGCAGATTTCTGCTGCCTGTCGTGTCTCTTGTCTCTTGGTGAGTCTGGCTTGCTGGCTGGCTGGCAGGTTGGCTGGCTGGCTGTCTGGCTGGCTGACTCACTGCATTAATCTGTCGGTCTGGCTGGCTAGCTGGCTGTTAAGCAAAAAAAAAAAAGCGGAGTCAGAGCATGTTTAATTCTGTCTGCATATTCAAGGAGTTGGAACAGCTGAAAGAATATTTGGTGGTTTGGGGTGAGTGGCTTGGTACCAGTATTGCCAGCAAGTTTCAGCTTGTCTCTTTCTGTCTCTTGTCTTTCCGTCTGTCTGGGTTTTTTTGGGTTTTTTTGTTGTTTTTTTGTGTGTTTTTTTGTTGTTGTTTTTTGTTGTTGTTTTTTTTTTTGGGGGGGGGTTCCTGTCAGATGAAGTCGGGACAAGTCAGATTTAATCTGGGATGTGCTGGGAGCTATAGCAGCTGAAGAAACACTGGTGTGTGTGTGTGTGTGTGTGTGTGTGTGTGTGTGTTTCTTTCGGGGTGGTTGGGTGGGGGTAATAACCGACTATCCTGTTGAGAAAATGAATCTCCAAAGAGCATGATTATCTTCCTGTCTCTGTCTGTCATGAAAATTATCGTTTCTCCTCTTTCTCCCCCCTCTATCCCTCTTATCTTTCTGAACTCATCCATATCTATACCCCGTCTCGCCAGCTCCGTTCTTCCTCTGATACTCGACTTCTCAGGATACCTCACGTCAGAAGTAAGACCTATGGACACAGATCGTTTTCTTTTCAATCGCCAAAGACGTGGAACAAGCTCCCTGATAACCTCCGTCACTCTGATTCCCTCGCATCTTTTAAATCTCGTCTCAAAACTCACCTTTTCCCTCAGCAATAAGTTCAATTGTGGCAGGTCCACAACTACATGCATGTATATGAATGTGTATTGTGTGTGCGTGTGTTTATGTAAGTTTGTGCCTGCCTATGTGTGCGTATTTGTTAGGGTAGCTGTTAGATACACATGTATGTTAAAATGTATGTATGCAGTGTGTGTGTGTGTGTGCGTGCGTGCGTGTGTGTGTGCGCGTACGTGCGTGCGTGCGTGTGTGTGTGTGTGTGGTCACATTTTGGTGTGTGTATGTAACATAGATATAATGTTTTATGTTATCAAAAGCGTTTTTGTAAAGCACCTAGAGCAGATTTCTGGATAGTGTGCTATATAAGTATCCATTATTATTATTATTATTATCTATTATCCTCGAAAATAAAAAATTATCAGTCAGCCAATCAGTCAGTCAATATATCTCTCCTCTCTTTCTTTCTTCTTTCTGTCTCTGTCTGTCTATCTGTCTGTCTCCCTCTCTCTCTCTCTTTTCCTCTCTCTCCTTGCTCTTTCTCCATCTCTCTCTGTCTGTGCTTCCTTTTCTGTCTGCTGATAGTCTGTCCAATGATTTTTGAACAATTTAATATGTTTTGTGTATGTAGAAAGTGCGCGACAGCTGAAGAAATACTTGTGGTTTTGAGATGGGCGAATGGGCCCCCTCCACACCTCCCACCACCACTACCCTCGTGACAAAGAAATCATTAAGTGTGCTGGCTGTCTGACCGACTGCCTCTTTGGCTGTCTGACTGACTGTCTCTTTGGCTGTCTGACTGTCTCTTTGGCTGACTGAGTATCTCTTTTGCTGTCTGACTGTCTCTTTGGCTGACTGAGTGTCTCTTTGGCTGTCTGACTGAGTGTCTCTTTGGCTGTCTGAGTGCCTCTTTGGCTGGCTGTCTGAATGTCTCTTTGACTGTCTGACTGAGTGTCTCTTTGGCTGTCTGACTGAGTGTCTCTTTGGCTGTCCGAGTTTCTCTTTGGCTGTCTGAGTGTCTCTTTGGCTGACTGAGTGTCTCTTTGGCTGTCTGACTGAGTGTCTCTTTGGCTGTCTGACTGAGTGTCTCTTTGGCTGGCTGTCTGAGTGTCTCTTTGGCTGGCTGTCTGACTGTCTCTTTGGCTGTCTGACTGAGTGTCTCTTTGGCTGTCTGAGTGTCTCTTTGGCTGTCTGACTGACTGCCTCTTTGGCTGTCTGAGTGTCTCTTTGGCTGTCTGAGTGTCTCTTTGGCTGTCTGAGTGTCTCTTTGGCTGTCTGACTGTCTCTTTGGCTGTCTGACTGAGTGTCTCTTTGGCTGTCTGACTGAGTGTCTCTTTGGCTGTCTGACTGAGTTTCTCTTTGGCTGTCTGAGTGTCTCTTTGGCTGTCTGAGTGTCTCTTTGGCTGGCTGAGTGTCTCTTTGGCTGTCAGACTGACTGTCTCTTTGGCTGTCTGACTGGCTGGCTGTGCGTCTGGCCTCTGAAGAAACACAAGGTGGATTGGCACTACTAAAAACCACACTCGGCAGCAGTGCAGGGTCTCCCCTGAAATGTAGCCTCCTGGCGACCCGGCACCGAGGCTTCCCTGCGGATTTGCCGACGCTGATACTGCAACCAGATGTGTCTGTGTTTGGGAGACCCGGAATGAGCGGTGAAATTATCATGCAACTGAAACGGTGCAGATGATAGGGTTCGGGGAGGGGGGGGGGGGGGGGTGCGGGGGGGGTACTGGATGGTGAGCTGAGTGATCGGTCTGTCGTGAAACGTCACCTTAAGTTTGGCTGCTTCTCTGTTTGCCTGCCAACAGAAGTCAGAGTATTTGTAATACAGGCTGAGAAAGAGAGCTGCGGGCAGATGATTAAAACACCGATCGTTTGAGTAAGTGAACGATGATCGTTTGAGATAAGTGAACGATATTCCTTCAGAAGGGAATCCCCCTCCCCGTTAGTACGGATTTATTTGTCCCTTTCCGTTCATATAATACAATGTCCTTCTGGTTGGCTATGTGTGTGTGTCTGGCTGACTGACTGGCTTGTATACCATCTGCTGTCTGTTCAGTGAAATCACATCAAGGAAAAGATAACAACACAGTATGTGTATGGGATGTTAGCAGCTGTAAGTTAAGTAAAAGAAAATAAAAAAAGTTGCTCATACTGTCACGATACTGCTGGCTTTATTGAACACTTGTGAGTGTCCAACTGTGTGTCGTTTTTGGAAATTGGTTGAGAAGAAAATATTTGAAGAAAAAAACTTCAACGTAAAATTGTCAAACATAGATATATTGTTTGGCATCGATAACCCCAATATTTCCAGTGAGCATTATAAGTATATTAATTATCGTATATTAATTGTTAAAACGCATCAGCATTTTTAAAAACAGAATCAGCTCCTCTTCAGCTTATTTTTAAGAAGGAGCTTGCTGTCAGAAACGTGTTACAATGAAGTCCATTTAAGGAATGTTTGATGTGATGTTATTGTTTAAAAGCTGTTTTCCTTGGGGGGGTGGGGGGGGGAGGGAAGCGGAATATAGAGGAAGAGTAAGTAAATGAGAGATGCGCACACATTACCCAACTCACACTAGAGCATTAACAACCCCAGACATACGCACACACATTTTCAAACACTAAAACTGAAAAAAACAACAACACACACACACAAAAAAAAAACAAAAAAAAAAAAAAAAAAAAAAAAACCTGTCCATCTATAGAAAACACAGACATAAGTGTGAAAGGGCCGTGAGAGAGCAGCAGGGGAAGAAATACCCCGCTTCAAAAGGAAGTGCACTCATTCCCCCAGTTCCTCTTCACGATCATCGCGACCATGGACAACATCCAGACTGGCCGTGTATGTTTGTGTTGTTGTTTTCCGCCATTGTTGAATAAAATGAAAAAAAAAAAGCAAAAAAAAAAAGCAGCAGCTGTAAGTTGTTTGAGATGAGTGAACCTCCGATAGAGGAGGGTACCAGCAAGGTATAGACAGTATGCCTGCTTGTCTCTGTGGTTGTCTCTCTGTGGTTCTGTCTGTCTTCTACCGGCACATGACCTTGACCCTTCAACATGCCCCCCCCCCCCCAACCTGCCCTCCACTCTACCCTTCTTCCATGCAGGGGGAGTGAACAACAAACCAGGGTCGGGCAAAGGGCATGCAAACAAGCGATCTCTGCAATCGATGCTCGGAACAGGGGCAGTTGCTAACTTCATTACCATCTTTAAGAACGGGTGGGCTCGGACTTCACCAAAGTGGTGTCTATGAATCAAATAAAGTCTGCGAAGTGCAGTGGAGGCGACGGGTGGAGGGGTGGATGGAGAGGGTGTATTATTATGTGTATGTGCGGAGGTGGGGGGTTGTGTGTGTGTTGGGCGGGGGAGGGGTGTGCGAGCTAGGAAGGACGGGATGGGTGGGTGGGATGAAGAGCGCATCCTATCGAACGGGTGGCGTGATTCTAGCGTTGTGGCGTGCAAGCGAGGTTTGTGTTGCGATTATTGTTATAAGGGGTTAGGGATCATA
>NC_134882.1:45474924-45497424 GCF_041734735.1 Babylonia areolata | reverse complement strand
AAAACGTGAGTTTTTTTTTTTGTTTTTTTTTTTTTTTTTGTGGGTGTGTGTGGGTGTGTTTGTTCTCTCTCTCTCTCTCTCTCTCTCTCTCTCTCTCTCTCTCTCTCTCTCTCTCTGTGTGTGTGTGTGTGTGTGTGTGTGTGTGTGTGTGTGTCTGTCTGTCTGTCTCTCTCTCTCTCTTGTTTTGTGTGCATGTAGTTCTGTGAGTGTGTATGTATATAACGGTATTCATATAAATACGTGCATTTGCTTTTTTTAAAATCTATAGTATACATAATATGCTTATCATTTTCTGATTGTTTGGTTTGGTTTGGTTTGGTTTTTATTGATTATTTATTAATTTCATTTTTGCCTATAAAGAAGACGCAACATAAAAAGAATCTGATGTACGCTTACTATCGTATGATTGTGCCTTGGTATTTTGTATTTTACGACGGAATTTAAGAAGAAGAAGAAGAAAAGACAGTAAAAAAGAAAAGAAAAATGGGTGGCCGGATGATCCATTATTAAAAACAAGGTAAAAATGTGTGTACGCGCGTGACTGTGTGTTTGCTTTTATTTTATTTTATTTTTTTTAACTTTGCACTGGTTTTGAGGACAGGTACCAAGGGTATAGTGTGCGAATTGTTTCTGTCTTTATCTTGTATCAATACTCTTCTATTTCTTTTTCTTTGAATGGGGTTTTCCCCCTCTCTTTCATCTCTTCTTTTTGTATATTAAGCTACAAGTGTTGTTGTTTTTGTTTTGTTTTGTTTTCCTTCAACTTCGTGATGGCTGGGATCTTTTTCCTCATCACGTTCGCCGTTTTCTTCTGTGTTGCTGCCTTGGCATTTGTTTTGCTTTTTTTTTTTTTCATTCTCTTTCAGTTTTCCACCATCACCCCAATCTCTCTCTGTGTGTGTGTGTGTGTGTGTGTGTGTGTGTGTGTGTGTGTGTGTGTGTGGATCGTTCTTCAACTCTCTGGTTATTTATTATTATTTTTTCCTCTCTTCTCTCTTTCTGATAATGACAATAAAATGTCAAAGTGTCAATGTCTGCTCTCTCTCTAACTCTCTTTCTTTCTCTTTGGTTGATTCCTTCTATTTATATCTTTCTTCTTCCTTTCCTCTCTCCCTCCCTCCCTCCCTCTCTCTCTCTGTCTGTCTGTCTGTCTGTCTGTCTGTCTGTCTCTCTCTGTCTGTCTGTCTCTCTGTTGACTGACGGCCAATGTGCCAGGGGAGTTCACCGCATCATTGAGCGCGTGATGAGTGGCCAGTCCGTGAGATTCTCTCCCTTTCTTCCTCCCCCCCCCCACCCTCCTCCCTCCCCCTCTCTCGAACGCACGCAAACATTCGCACGTGCATACACACCACGCAAACACACACGGACGCGTGCACACACACACACACACACACACACAATCTCTCTCTATCTCTCAGACACACACGCGCGCATGCACATTGGCACACACGCGCTTTGTGGGTGGATAGAAGATCCAGTAATAAAACAGGGGGGGGGAGGGTGTGTGTGTGTGTGTGTGTGTGTGTGTGTGTGTGTGTGTGTGTGTTCCTTTGCATTTTTTTTTTTTTAACTTTGCGTTGTTTTCTGAGAAAAGATACCAAAGGTATATTGTGCAGATTGCTTTTGCCTTTAATCGGTATCAATACTTTCTTCTTTTTCCTCTTTTCTTGTATTTTCCTTGAATAGGATTTTTCTACTCTTTCGTGTTGTATATCAGGCCTCTCTCTCTCTCTCTCTCAAACTTCGTGATGGCTGCTTTTTTTTTTTTTTTTGCTTTTTTTTTTCTCCACAGTCACATTCAGCGTTTTGTTCCGTTCCTGCCGTGGCATTTGATTTGCTTTATGCATTCTCTGTCAGTTTCCACCCCTTCTTTCTTTCTTTCTCTCTCTCTGATTTCTTCTTCTTCTTCTCTCTTGCTTACTGTTTAACCCGCCCCCCCCCCCCCCCCTCTCTCTCTCTCTCTCTTCTGTAATGACAGTAACATGTCAAAGTGTCAGTGTGTCTGTTCGCTCTCTCTTTTTGGTGGGTTCTTTCTATTAATTTTTCTTCTTCGTCGTCGTCTTCTTCTCCCCCCCCCCCCCCCTCTCTCTCTCTCTCTCTCTCTCTCTGTGTTGACTGACGGCTAATGTGCCAGGGGAGTTCACCGGGAAAGGGACTTATTGTTAGTTTGCATCATTGAGCGCGTGATGAGATTCTCTCCCTTCCTTCCTTTTACTTTTTTTTTTCTTTTTTCCTCCTCCTTATCCTCTCTCTCTCTCTCTCACGCACGCAAACACTCGCACATGCATACACACACGCAAACACACACGGACGCGTGCACACACACACATACTCTATCTCTGACACACACTCGCGCCCGCACATGCACATGTGCGTGTGTGTGTGTGCCTTTGCAATTTTTTTTTTTTTTTTTTTTACTTGGGTTTTCTGAGGACAGGTACCAAGGGTATAATGTGGTTGGTTTTTGTATTTATCCGGTATCAATATTTTCTTCTTTTTCCTCTTTTCTTGTATTTTCCGTGAAGAGGATTTTTCTACTCTTTCGTCTTGCATATTAATTTTTTTTTTCTCTCTCTTAAACTTCGTGATGGCGGATTTCCTTTCCACAGTCACATTCAGCGTTTTGTTCTGTTCCTGCCGTGGTATTTGATTTGCTTTATGCATTCTCTGTCAGTTTCCACCCCTTCTTTCTTTCCTCTCTGAATTATTGTTCTTCTTCTCCTCTCTTGCTTACTTTTTAACCCGTCCCTCCCCCCGCCCCCCGCTCCCTCTCTCTCTCTTCTGTAATGACAGTAACATGTCAAAGTGTCAGTGTGTCTGTTCGCTCTCTCTTTTTGGTGGGTTCTTTCTATTAATTTTTCTTCTTCGTCGTCGTCTTCTTCTCCCCCCCCCCCTCTCTCTCTCTCTCTCTCTCTCTGTGTGTGTGTTGACTGACGGCTAATGTGCCAGGGGAGTTCACCGGGAAAGGGACTTATTGTTAGTTTGCATCATTGAGCGCGTGATGAGTGGCCGGGCAGTGAGATTCCCTCCCTTCCTTCCTTTTCTTTTTTTCATCCTCCCTCTCTCTCTCTCTCGAACGCACGCAAACACACACGGACGCGTGCACACACACATACTCTATCTCTGACACGCGCGCCCGCACATGCACATAGACACGCACGCACTTAGCAGGTGGATGGAGGATCTAGTTAAAAGAAATGGAAAAGTGTGTGTGTGTGTGTGTGTGTGTGTGTGTGTGTGCCTTTGAAATTTTTTTTTTGGTGTTTTTTGTGGGTTTTTTTGTTTTGTTTTTTAACTTGGGTTTTCTGAGGACGGGTACCAAGGGTATAATGTGCGGGTTGGTTTTTGTATTAATATCCGGTATAAATACTTTCTTTTTCCTCTTTTCTTGTATTTTCCGTGAATAGGATTTTTCAACTCTTTCGTCTTGTATATTCATCTTTTCTCTCTCTCTCTCTCTCTCTCTCTCTCTCTCTCTCTCTCTCTCTCTCTCTTAAACTTCACAATGGCTGTTTGTTTTTTGGGTGTTTTTTTTTTTTTTCCACAGTCACATTCTGCGTTGTGTTCTGTTCTTGCCGTGGCATTTGATTTGCTTTAATGCATTCTCTCGGTCAGTTTTCACCCCTTCTTGCTCTCCGAATTGTTCTTCTTCTCCTCTCTGCTTACTTTTTAAACCCCTCCCCCCCCCCCCCCCCCTCTCTCTCTCTTCCTGTAATGACAGTGACATGTCAAAAGTGTCAGTGTCTGTTTGCTCTTTTGTGGTGGATTCTTTCTATTTTTCTTCTTCTCCACTCTCTCTCTCTCACTCTCTCTCTCTGTCGACGGACGGCCAATGTGCCAGGGGAGATCACCGGGAAAGGGAATTGTTATTGTTAGTTTGCATCATTGAGCGCGTGATGAGTGGCCAGTCCGTGAGATTCTCTCCCTTTCTTCCTCAACCTCTTTCTCTCTCTCTCTCGATCACACAAACACTCGCGCGTGCGCAAACACTTTCTCACAACACACACACACACGCACGTGCGCACCCACACATGTGCACAGGCATACGCACGCACTTATCACGTATACATAGATACACTCTCTCTCTCTCTCTCTCTCTCTCTCTCACACACACACACACACCTCATTCAGTAAGTTCTGCTCTGGTCTGCAAGTGGTATAGGTGGATGTAATAATACAAATAAGTTAACATAAGCTGATTACACACACACACACACACACACACACACATTTTTTCCCATACAGTTGTGTCTACATGAACTGAGAAAATAATGGCTTTCATTATCTATCCTTTCTTCTTCTTCTTCTTTTTTTCTCCCAGATTTCCTTTGGTTCAGAGGCGAGGTCAAAGTTCAGACTGTCCATCAGTGGTCACTCTGACGACGAGTCCCAGGGGCAGAGAACTCCACTGAGAGGCTCCAGCACCGTAAGTGTGCGTGTGTGACTGTGTGTGTGTGTGTGTGTGTGTGTGTGTGCGTGTGTCAAGCACAAAGAGATGAAGAATATGCTCGTGCGGTGAATAGGAGGGGGAAGCTCTTTATCTCTTCATCTACCAGTCTGAGACGTTCATCAATACTGATTAAAGACAATTTTATCAAGCTGTGTATGTAAGGTAAGAAAAAGCATTCATTTGTCTTTATCATAATGGTTATTATGTAATATCTGTCAACGGAAAAAAGCTCGGTTAAAAAAAAAAAAAGCAAAAAAAGCTACACTTTGCTACTCTGAACCAAAACCTTTTGCCATTCCAAGTTACACTTGTGTCTTGTAAACAGGTCTTGTGTGTGTGTGTGTGTGTGTGTGTGTGTGTGTGTGTGTATCTATGTATACGTGATAAGTGCGTGCGTGTGCCTATGCACATGTGTGGGTGCGCACGTGCGTGTGTGTCTATGTGTGTGTGTGTGTGTGTGTGTGTGTGTGTGCGTGTGTGTGTGGCACGAAGAGACAAAGAGTGTGCACGTGCAAAGAATCGGGAGAGGGGGAGACAGACGGACGGACAGACGGACATACAAATGACAGGTTAGAAACGGCTTCAGTGTTGGGCCTGCATGCAGCCTTAACCACTGTGTTTAGTGTATTGAGTGTGTGTGTGCGCGCGCGCATACTTGCGCATCCCGGCACGCACTTTTCCCATCAAAATGGCGCTGATATGACGGATGCTCTCTGCGTCTGTGTATATGGGTGTGTGCTTAAAGCAAAGTGGATCTGAGAGAGAGAGTGTGTGTGTGCGCGCGCGCGCGCGTGCGTGTGTGTGTGGTGAAATGGGGCTGGATGGGTCGGCGGAAAACCCTTAAACAAATAAAATAAATTCCTTCTGAAAAAGAAATAAACACAACAAAAAAAACATGCTGGCTTCCATGAAATATATTAATTTTAAGTATTTCATTTAGGTATTCCACCTCATCGTTAAGTTCTTGTTTTCAGTTTTCCTACCCAAGCATGGAACGGCCGCGATCCAGAACACAGACCGTGGTATGACCCCCTCCATTACGGAACGACAACCTCGCCTGTGAGAGCTGAGCCATCATGACGTCAAGTGGGAGGCATTACGACACAGCAGAGCTTAGATGACGTCAAACTAAGGATTTTTTCCCCCCACTTCATTATATTATTTATTTTATTTTATTTTCCTAATACTGTCTGGTATGGGCAGTATGATGATGCAATGCAAAGCGCACGCTCTTACACACGTGGTAAGTGTGCGAACGTGTAGGTACCCGCGGGTGCACGCGCGTGAAACACACACACCCACACACACACACACACACACACACACACACACACACACACTTTGACACCTCCACCTTGAAGCATGCTCATCCTCGCGTACAAACAAAATGTGTCGTAAGGATTCGCGTTCGCGCCCCTCGCGTTTATGATTCAAAGTAAAAAAGAAATACGATATTTACATATCATTCTGAAAGGAATTTGTCGCCATATCCCGGTATGCAAAATAAGTCCACCACCACCTACCACCCCCTTTCTCTCCCCCCCCCGTCCCCCTCCCCCCCACCCACACACACACACAGGCACTCAGCAGTTGGGTTCTAAAATAAATGCAGCCGACGTAAGGGGGGGTGAGGGGATGTAATGACTTTTACGTACCTTACAAGCATAGTTGTGATAATGCACTTCTTCGATTGTTACTTATTTCAGTATTGTGTCTGCACCAGTTTCTTGAGTGTCTTTTCTTTTAAAACACTAATCTATTACTCTTAGAACAGGTGTCAATTGTTTTTTTTAACTGATGTTGTACAACTATTTACATTCCGTAAATGTGTTTCACTTGGGTGTTGAAATAGCCTACGTGAATGCTTTGTCGCTGCTTTCATATTTTTTTTTCTTTCCAATGAATACCGTGTGTGTGTGTGGAGCGACATGGGTTGATATATATATATACTCGTATATATGTATTCAATTTTTTCGGTTATGTCCCATTGGGCTCTGTCTGGCATCCGGCATGTAGGTTAAAGACCAATGCGTGACAACAGATCACCTGCTGCAGTGCTTCCCCCTCCATGAGGTGAGGTGCACAGGAAGAGGTTCTGGCCCAACCCAACCCCAGTGACCCAGGAAGCTTTACGGCTGTGTAGGGCCTGCAGGTTATCGCTGCCTTCATCGCAAAGACTGGGTGCTTGCTACCTGTTAAGCGAATAAATTCAAGATTTCAATACAACAACAACAACAACAAATGTAAGCAGTTATGTACAGAAGATAACAATCTAGTCCTTTAAAATTGATTCATCTTATATTCAGTTAAATTTGATGCAACTTAATCTGTTTTTTGGTATTTTTTGTTTGTTTGTTTTTTTTTTTGTATCTTGTATCCTTTATGTAATGAAAAATACATTTCCCCCCCTTCTGTCTCCAGTATTAAATTCATTGTAAGCTTAATCGTAATCCAGTCCAAGCGATGTGGCCGCTTTTTCTGACGTTATCAATTCTTTTTCCATGGTATATTCAAATAATTTTACAACAGTGTCTTTTGCACGTCTTATTCAAATATATTTAACCGTTAAAGGACAAGTGCAAAAGTCTTGTCAGTCAGTTTCAGGATTTGGTTTTAAATCTCCATTTAAAAAAAAGGCAAAAAAGACACACTGTTCAAGAATATGATTTGCAACAACCTGCTTTTGTTAACCAACTGCACACTATTCTTTGCCTTATTCCATGGAATTGATGGTACGTAATTTAAGTGGATGTATTAACTGTGTTTTATTTCTGTTCCATGTTGATCATTTCCACATGACTGTTAAAAGTCGTGTTCATTACTACACTTGGGAAAATCTTTTGCTTGGTGGCGTTTCTTTAAGATGCTGATAATGCTTTGCCATTCAATGTTTTTGTTTTGTTTTGTATTTTTGCCTCGAATCGCCAAGAAGAATCGTCGTTCAAAGACATATGTTAAGATACAACCTATTTAGTTGGCTACATACCCAGGCTGGTCGATTTGTGTAAATCATGCTCTTTCTCCCTGGCTTTTTATTTATTTATTTATTTATTTATTTTTTACCACGTATTCCTTTCTGTGTTTCTTCTTCCAAATAACATGAAAAAGTATTTATTCTTCTTTGATTGATTGCTCCTAAGCCACTTAAAAGCCGAAATTACTGCAACAAACGCAAAGTATCTTACAATGACATTTTATACTGTCAATTCATCAAACTGAATAGTAATCAAATCAAGTCAGTGATTAATAAGTAAATAAACTGTTGGTTATTCTAACCGTTTTGCCCAGATTACAACCCCTTCCCTCACCCCTCATCTTCACTTCTTCCCCTGGAGTATACTTGAAATTGTTTTTCTTGGTGAATATTATAAACTGATCTCAAAGTTGTTTTCTGGATGAAGGCTTTTATTTTTTTTAATGGATAGTTTTAATGGATTTTATCTGTTTTCTAGAGAGGAATAATTTAAAATGTTTTCTCTATAAATACTTTAAATTGATTCTTATATGAATATCTAAAAGATTTATTGCTTTTGGCTGTTTACTGGATCAATAATTCTTCTTCTTCTTCTGCGTTCACTCGTATGCACACGAGTGGGCTTTTACGTGTATGACCGTTTTTACCCCGCCATATAGGCAGCCATACTCCGTTTTCGGGGATGTGCATGCTGGGTATGTTCTTGTTTCCATAACCCACCGAACGCTGACATGGATTACAGGATCTTTAACGTGCGTATTTGATCTTCTGCTTGCATATACACACGAAGGGGGTTCAGGCACTAGCAGGTCTGCACATATGTTGACCTGGGAGATCGTAAAAATCTCCACCCTTTACCCACCAGGCGCCGTAACCGTGATTCGAACCCGGGACCCTCAGATTGAAAGTCCAACGCTTTAACCATTCGGCTATTGCGCCCGTCGGATGAATAATTCAAATTGTTTTCTTGATGAATACTTTACATTCAAATTCTTTGAATTATCTTCTTGGTGATAATTTAAAGTGATTTCTTGATGAATTCTTTGGGACTGACTTCCTTCATCCTGAAAAGCTATGTTTTACAGGGTGATTATTTCCCTTGGCACAAAGTCCACGTTGAGTGTTTTCTGAAAAGGTGGGCACACAACCGGTTTCCCTTTCATCCGGGGCCGTATCAAGACAAAAATTCAGTTTGCCTTCAGGCAAGTTATCTTTGACATGGTTGGGACCCGCGGGTACAGCTTACCTTGAAGGATAAGTTACCTTCGTATTCAAGACACACGCGGTTCACTCAGACAGCTAACCCATCGTCTTTTTTTTTTATAATAAATCCTGATGATTCCCGTCTGCGCATGCTCTCAGTTTCACTTGTCATCGCACCACAGCACGGAACATTGTCGAGAGAGTTGAAAATATTTGCTCTCTGTAAAGCACGCCTGTTTTTTTCCTTTAAAAAAAAAAGAAGAAGAAGAAAAATGCTGTAAAAAGATCCGCCATATTTACCTCTGCTTCGTGGGCAGTCACCTTTGGCAGGTAGTAAGGGTAAATTAATTGCCTTCGGGTTTGTAGACACGCGGGTAGACTCTTGTGTTCATGAATACTGGATATTGCTTACCCTCGGGCAGTTTGCCTTGCCTCAGGCAGATTACCCGCAGGTACACATTTACCCTCAGGCACGATGTTCTCTTGAATACGGCCCCTGGAAAAAGAAAACTAACTCGATAAACTTAGAGAACAGGAAAGAAATATATTAACACACACACACACACACATATATATATATATATAGAGAGAGAGAGAGAGAGAGAGAGAGAGAGAGAGAGCACATTATTATTGTTGTATTCTTTCTGCTTTATTGTTCGATCTGCCTATCCTGCTCTTTGTCTGGCTATTCACCCAAAACTACTTCCTTGCTTATCTCACATATGTCATTGATTTGTTTGTTAATTTAGTATTCATTCATGTATTTACTTATCATTTCCTCGTTCATTCCTGCATTTATTTTCTTTACTAACTGCTCATTCATTAATTTTAGAGTTTAGATGTTGTGTTATCCCCTTAGTCGAATCCGTCTTCTCATTTATTTCTGGTCAGTAAAAAAAAAAAAAAAGGGAAAAAGAAATAATACCCAGTGGGTCTACTGCTGTCAAGCGCAGTTTAAGTTCAGACTGCAAACTGGAAATAATTTTCAGCGTGCCAAACTTTATTATGTTATTCACTTGTTATCGATATATTTTTTTCCCTTTCTTGAACCAGTTAATTTTCTCTCTCGTCTTGTTGCAAAAAGCCAGTAAATGAACATGGTATGCCAACTCTGATGATGGTTATCCCTTCAGATTATGCAGTGTTTTTAATAATAACAATATGTAATTTTTGGTGTTAAACTTGGTTAGCAGGGAAGGTTTGATGTCATGTACATACTATCCATATTGGTTTCTTTTCTCTCTCCAACACTCACGTTTCTATATGGATGTGTATCTTAATTCGGCACCAAATTTCCTGCTTTGTGTGTGTGTGTGTGTTGGGGGTGGGGGGTGGGTGAGGAGTAGATGAGGGATCGCTCATGTATATTATTCGACTGTACTTTTTTTTTTCTTTTTTTCTTTTTTCATCGTCTTCTCTGTGTAATTTTTCTCCTTTTTTGTAAAATATTTTTTCTCCATTTCCACGTTTGAAATAAGGTAAAAGTGCACTTTTGGATTTGGGGGGGGATACCCCGCCCTTTTCCTGATATTCATGTGGTAGTATTTTAGCAATGTCAACATTACTGGGTTACTGATACTATGTTGTGTGTGGTCAAGCGTGTGTACGTGCGCGTGCATGTGTGTATGCGCGTGTGCATGTTTATGTAAGTTCAGGTGATTGTATGCATGCATGTATGTATGTACGAATCGCATGCGCGAAAGGACTGAAAATCAGTCAACCGTTTTGTGCATACTGTCTGCGTGTTCTTGATACTGCACATCCCAATATACGTTTCATGTGTGGATGGGTTTGGTACAATCTGAATGAAGACTCGGGTACCAGATATTTTGATTTCTTATAACCTCCTCAGTCGTTATCATCCTTATCGAACAACTGATTGGCAATACAGCGTAAAGGTGGTGCAAAATTGGCAATAGTTTTGTTTGTTTGTTTCTATGAAAAAGATGGTGGATAGGTGTGAAATTTAGAGACGTGATTGGCTTTTCTTTTTTTTTCTTTTTTTTCTTTTTTTTTTAATAACATTTTCTCCACAATTATTGTAATTAAAAACTCGGTTTTATTGTTAACATACCTTACTTAAACCTTTACGGGGGAAACAAGGTGATCTTGAATAACGTAAAAAAAAAAAAATACTGTGTTGTATTATCAGACACATTATTTGTCCGTGTAAAACCTTGGCTGTCCCTTCACGATGAGTGATTCAGTTCATCAGTGGTGTGTTTTTGTGAACAGAATGTGTCCAGAGACAAACATTTTTCAGGCCCTTATATAATTTCACTTTCTCAGGGATGTGTCATTGCGTTCGTACAAATCCATATACGCTACACCACATCTGGCTGCTAAGCAGACGCCTGTCAGCAGCATGACCTAGTTCTTGTGTACATGCATATGAATTATGTTTCCGAACAGAGTGAATTTCTTTCTACAGAACGCAGCCAGAGGACAGCACTTTTGTCGCCACGGGTTCTTATTTCAGTACGCCATTATCAACCCATCCGAATGACCAAGACTCAGTTTGATTTTGCTCCGGTCGAGACTTAGGGTGGGGGAAAAAAAAAAGACGTGACCGGGATTCAAACTTAAGACCTTCACGGACACGGTACTGGCAGATAGTCGTCTTAGACCTTCTGCTTCCACCTTCGAATTTAGATTATCAATTCCACAAGCTGCCATGGGGAGAATGGATTTATCGTCTCTTCAAGACCACTTGTATCCCCACTTCAGTCCACGGGAAAGGGGAGAAAAACGCCAGTGCGTGCTTGATTCAAACCTTGGGATTTCTCTCGCTTCCTTTTTTTTTCGCGAAACTGTTTCGTGATCACTGGGCTACCTCTTAACAGGATTTAATAATTATGCCTGGCCTGTCAGGCGAGAAAATAGTTATTATACTGAGGGAGTTGATTACACGAGGGAAACATAGTAGGGGGGGGAGGTAACAGCGTGCGTTTGTGTGCGCAACTATGTTTGTGTGTGTTGTGTGCATGGAGTGTGCATTTGTGTTTGCATTTGTATGTGTGTTCAAGAAAGAAAAAAAAAATGTTTGCGAGCTTTGTTCAGTTGTTCATGATTGTGTGTGTGTGTGTGTGTGTGTGTGTGTGTGTGTGGTATCTGCATGTTAGGCACCATGACAATGTATATGAGATTCAAGTGAAGAAAAGAAAAGCACTTGGGTCGAATCATACATTGCGTTTGCCATTCTTGGAATTGACCGGGGTGGGAGGAGAGAGAGAGAGAGAGAGGGGGGGGGGGGAGGGTTGTGTGCACTTTACATACAATTGTAATATTGTGAGCTCTTATACATGTAAACTTTACATTTCTTTCCCACTCTTATTTATTGCAGTTATGAATCAATAAATGCTGTCACTGGCGTTTTGTTCTATTTTGTTATTGGTTTGGGTGTTGTTGTTTTCTCTTCTTCTTGTGCTTCATGAATGTGTGTGATCTTCATCTTGCTTGTTTGTTTCAAACAGGGCGTGCGTGTGGCGAAGTGAGTGCGGAGCAGTGTGTGTGTGTGTGTGTGTGTGTGTAGGGGAGGAGGGGGTATGTGTGTGCATGCGTGCTTACGTGTGCGAGGTGTACGTTTGGTATTTGTGCGCGTGTCTGTTAAGTGTGTGTTGTGTTGTGTTGTATAGGTGTATGTTAGTGGTGTAGGTGTGTGTTCGATGTGAAGGTTTATGGTGAAGGGAAGGGAGTGTTTTTTTCTTTTTCTTTTTTTTTTTATCAGGCTGGGGGTGGGGGGGGTGCCAGTGTGTGGGCGAATGCATATGGGATGTGTGTGTGTGTGTGTGTGTGTGTGTGTGTGTGTGTGTGTGTGTGTGTGTGTTTGCTTTTTCGGGGGTCGTGTGTGTGTGAATCCCTCTGTACGTGTCACTGTGTGTGTGTGTGTGTGTGTGTGTCTCACACCTCACTAATGTCAACAATAATACCAAGCCACCTCGCATAAAAAAAATAAAAAAAGAGGACGGACTGGGTGGACATCACGACACTGCACTGGAAACCCACAGCAGCGTTGAAGGGCATCGTTCTGAGAACACACACACACACACACACACACACAAACAAAAAAACCCACCATCATTTCTTTAAATCAGACAAGAAAACGTTGAAGATCCAATGAAAGAAGAGACAACATGGTCATACTGAAGACAGAGGATTACGAGAGGAGGATGGAGAAGGAAGGTGTGTGTGTGTGTATTGGGGTGAGGGAGGGGGGAGGGAGTAAGGGGCTGGAGGCTTTGGAATTTCTCGTATTTTCGAAAACATGAGGCACTGAACCTCTCCGGGGGGAGGGAGGGAGGAGGTGTGTGTGTGTGTGTGTGTGGAGGGGGAGGGGGTGGGGGGTGGGGGGTGGGGACAGCAGTTGATAGATGACAACGCAGGGGAATTGCGCGAAGTCACTGAGAGGAAAATATTAACTTCGGAAACAGCAAGACTGACAACCAAATATGTAAATTCGACTTTCTTTTTCTCCAAAACTTGTGGGGGGTGGGGCTGGGGGGGTGGGGGGGGGAGGGGTGCATGGGCGGGGGTAGGGGGGGGGAGGGAGAGGGAAACTAGGGGACAATAAGAGAGGAAGAGGATGCGAATGAACTCGGTGTGTTTGTGTTTGTGTGTGCGCGCGCGCGTGTGTGTGTGTGCTTGCATGTATTTGTGTGCGTGCGTGCGTGTGTGTGTGTGTGTGTGTGTGTGTGTGTGTGTGTGTGTGTGTGTGTGTGTGTGTGTGTGTGTGTGTGCATGTGTGCGTGCCTGCGTGCGTTGATTGTATTCCAGGTCATCGCGAACTGTCCAAGTTAGAACACCCTGTTTCCCAGGACAACACTCGTTTTCTCCATCTTGGGGACGGGAGGGATGATTGGGGGGTGGGGGGGTGGGAGGGAAGATAGAGAGGAATGAACATAGGAGGATGCAGAAGCTAACAGGAGGAAAGTGAAGAACTGTCTAAATTTATGACGACAAAGAATTATTAAAATAATAATAGTAGTATAATAATAAATAAAATGAAAAAGAAAAAAAAAACAAACCCATCCGTTGGCGTAAATGACGACAGTGAGAGCAAGAGAGACAGACAGATAGACAGACATGAAAGAGAATGGAAGCGTGAAAAAAAGAGCTAGAGCGGTGAGAGAGAGAGAGAGAGATGCAAGACAGAGAGTAAAACGCAAGACAGAGTGAGAGAGAGAGACAGCATGAAAGTGAAAAAAAAGAAGAGGGTGAATGAGAGAGGGGGAAGAGGTGGGGAGCGAGAGACACAGAGGGGGACAGAGACTGAGACAGAGACTGAGTGAATGATAAAGAGAGAGACAGACAGAGACTGAGTGGATCAGAGAGACAGAGACAGAGAGAGAGAGAGGGGGAGGTGAAAGCAAATAGGGAGAGGAAGAGAAAGTGCAAGCGATAGGTGAGTTCAGATACAAGGATAGGGGCTGAAAATAAATGGAAGAATAGACGAGGAAGGTTGGGGTGAAGGGGGGGGGGGGGGGGGGGGGGCTTGGAGAGTGGAGGAGAAAGACAAGAGATAGGGTCCTTAACTTCTCCTTAATTGGAGAGAGAGAGAGGGGGGAGGGGTAAGAGATGGATGGATGGATGGATGGTTTATTCATATAAGGCCATTGCCCCTCATGAATGGGGTAAACAGTGTACAACAATATAGTATCTGCATTTGACTAATAATCATAATCTTAATCCTAATGAGTTCAGCAATCATGAAGTCATTACCGATCGCAACTGGAATGCCTTGTATAAATAAACTGAAAAAATCCTTACAATCCTTTCATTACAAGAAGCCATAAGTAAGCTTAACCGTAGTTGACTTGGATACCTATAGAATTTTGATGGGATATATCGTGTTCTCACATCAGTCAATACTGGACAATATAAAACAAAATGCAACTCATCTTCTTTTCCAGTTTTGCATAATGGACAAACTAAATCTTTTTTCGGTATGCTTACTATAACGTAATCGATGTTGAGCAATTTCAGAGGAGGGGTAAGAGAGAGATGGGGAGACAGAGAGAGACCGTGAAAGAAAGAGAATGAAAGAGTGAGAAGAAGAGGGGGAATGAGAGAGAGAGAGAGGGGGGGGGGAGAGGCAGACAGAGACTGACGGAGTCAGCGAGAGACAGTGGGGTGAGAGACAGTGAAAGAAAGAGAATGGGTGAAAAAGAGAGGGTGAAAAAGAGGGAGAATGAGAGAGAAGGGGGATGAGAGAGAGGGGGGAGGGAGCGAGAGAGGGGATGAGAGAGAGAGAGAGAGAAAGAGAGAGAGAGAGAGAGGCAACATAAATGAAGAAGAGGAAGAGAGAAGGGAGCGCAAGCGGGAGATGAAAGACAGAAAGAATGGAGGGACGAAAATATATGGAAGAAGAGACAATGAAGGTGTGTGTGTGTGTGTTGGGGGTGGGGGGGGGGGGGGAGGCTAGAGGAAGGTGAGGGGTGGGGCTAGGGGAAGTGGGTGGGGAAAGAGAGACAGAGAGGTGTGGGGGTGGGGGGTAGGGGTGGGGGACGGGGGGGGGGGGGGTGTCCTTAACTACGTAGTCAGAAAGGTCACACATGACATGGTATGAGTTGCACTCTTACTAATCTCATGCACTTCCATCGACTTGGTGACTGTCATCACCTGTACCTGAGACACATAAGATGTCAGTAACATGTGAGCGATCACCAATATCATCATCATCCTCATTATCATCACTGATGATGATATTCTTATCATTATCACCATCATCATCATCATCACTAAAGCAATAGTCGTAGCAGTAGCAAGAAATAGCAATGCTCATTTTAATGACTATCGTGCGCGGTAATAACGATGCAGGTCTCCGATTGCAGACGGAGGAGGGTGGGGGCTGGAGGCTGGGTGTGTGTGTGGGGGAGGAGGGGGGGGAGGGGGACGGGGGGGGAGCAATCAAAAGATGCCTGCATGACCAGTCGCATAATACTATGCGATTAGTCGGGCCCTGGGTGCATAAGGAAATGCAATTATGTATATCATTAATTCTGTGTGCCTATGAGAGTGGACTGTTTTTTTTCTACATAATATTGCCATAGGATAACCCTATCTGTTGGTGGTTTTGTGTGTATGCATGTGTGTGTGTGTGTGTGTGTATGTGTGTGTGTGTGTGTGTGTGTGTGTGTGTGTGTGTGTGTGTGTGTGTGTGTGTGTGTGTGTGTGTGTGTGTGTTTCTGTACGCTAATGGGACCTCGATTAACAGTCTCATCCAAAAGTCCAGACGCTCAGTTTGATTTTCCATAAAGAAAACTTGTGAGAAAGGGCGAGACCAGGATTCGAGCCAAGACCCTCAGGGAACGCTGTAGTGGTAGATAAGCGTCTTAACCATTCTACCACTTTCTTCCTTAGTGTGAAAAAAAAGAAAGAAGAGTGTGAATGCGAGAGAGGGAGACAGAGATCGAGTGCGAGAGAGGGAGAGAAGCAGAGAGAGACAGACAGACGGACGGACGGACAAAGACAGAGATAGGGAGACAGAGACAGACATGAAGAGAGAGAGAGGGGGGGGGGGAGAGAGAGAGAGAGTCTTTTATTCTGGTAAAACAAAGAAGCAAATTGATATTGGCCCCAGTAGTCGCTAACTATTCTGATGACTTTTTTTTTTTTTTTTTTTACTCCCTGTCATAATAACAGCGTGTCCTTATTACGAGCAATGCACACAAACAATCACATCTGAGGACCCTGGAGCTGTGTTTTCTTTTCTTATTTATTCCCCAGTTTGAGGGACGCTGTAAGGGAAGGGCTAAGGAGACGGTGGGCACTAGAGAAGGGAGAGACTAAAGCCGTGTTCACATGAACCCCATCCAGTTGTCGTCAGCCTAATACAGTAACACACTTCAGTCACACACAGCCAGTTGCCGTCAGCCTGACACAGCAACACACTTCAGTCACACACAGCCAGTTGCCGTCAGCCTGACACAGTAACACACTTCAGTCACACACAGCCAGATGCCGTCAGCAAGAAACAATATGATATTACGACGCTCTTCAGAGAGAAGAAACGAATACTTTGGTATTCACGTGGCTGGTTTCTCTGCAGAGTTCCGTCCCTTGGACCAGCCATCCGCCTCATTTTGTGCACATGCCACAGTTTAACACACACACACACACACACACACACACACACACACACACAACACACACACACACAACACACACACACACACACACACACACACACACACACACACACACACAACACACACAACACACACACACACATACACACACAACACACACACACACACATACACACACAACACAAACACACACACACACACACACACACACACACACACAACACACAACACACACACACACACACACACACAAAAGCAGCAGCTGGTGATGACGGTTGATGGCTGATGGCCGTCACTGGGAAGGATCACTTACTGCCGGCATACATGGCGGGAAAGCACAAAAAAGTCGTGCGCACGATTCTGGGCCTGCTGCTGTCAGCATGTAGCAGAGTTCAGTGTGAACACAGCCTAAGGGGATCCCCCCCCCCCCCACCCCACCCCCACCCCTCAAAAAGTGTCCAGACTGCAGTCGCGATTTATGACGACACACAGTCTGTAAACTTTGCTCGTCGTTTCTTCGACGTAAAAGAGAGAACGAGAGAGATCAGAATGTGACAGGCAGAGAGGGTGACGGTGGTTATTAGGTGTGTGTTGGGGCGGGGGGGGGGGGGGGGAGAGGTAGAGAGACAGAGCGGGGTTGAGGTGTTGGAGGGAGGATTGGGGAGAAAGAGAGGGACTGGAGGGAGAGAGGGAGAGAGGGAGGGAGGGAGGGGGTGAAGCGACGAAAGGTGAGTGCGAGGACAGAGAGAGAGAGAGAGAGAGAGAGAGAGAGAGAGACAGACAGAGAGAGAAAGAGAGAGAGAGAGAGAGAGAGACAGAGAGAGAAAGAAAGAGAGACAGAGAGAGAAAGAAAGAGAGAGAGAGAAAAGAGAGAGCGAGAGAGAGAGAGAGAGAGAGAGAGAGAGAGAGAGAGAGAGAGAGAGAGAGAGAGAGAGAGAGAGAGAGAGAGAATTGGAATTGGAATGGTTCATTCACAATCAGGCCACAGCCCCAAGTGAAGGAAGTACACGTAAACATAATACAACTCAACGAAAATATATAAACAAATAAGCATTAATATGAACAACAAAAGGTACATTTTATCCTTTTAAATACATAGACAACAAAAAAGTACATTATAACTGTTTTAGGAAGTAACATTTTCTCTTAATCTGAATGCCTTATATTAGAATACCGAAAAAAAAGTACGTCATTTATATTGCTTGACGACATTAATTAACAAATTCAACTTGAACAGAGACGGATGCTTGTAGTACTTAGGTTTCATAAACATTTGACGTATAATATGCTTTAGTGCTGGGTAGCAAAGAACAAAGTGCACCTCGTTTTCTTGGGCTTCATGACATAAAAAAGACAGACAGTAACATACAGAGGAGCAAATTTAGAAAGTTTCAGTTTCAGTTTCAGTAGCTCAAGGAGGCGTCACTGCGTTCGGACAAATCCATATACGCTACACCACATCTGCCAAGCAGATGCCTGACCAGCAGCGTAACCCAACGCGCTTAGTCAGGCCTTGAGAAAAAAAAAGGTGAATAAATAATAGATAAGCGTACATAAATAAGTAAATAAATAAATAATAATTTAGAAAGAGAAATAGACAGACACAAAGAGAGACAGAAACAGAGAAAGCTAAGGAGAGAGAGAGAGAGAGAGAGAGAGAGAGAGAGAGAGAGAGAGAGAGGAAGAATAAAGAGATGAGAGAAGAAAAAAAGAAAAGAAAGAGAAAGAAAAGACAACAGAAAGG
The DNA here is from genome assembly GCF_041734735.1 of Babylonia areolata. Lineage (NCBI taxonomy): Eukaryota > Metazoa > Mollusca > Gastropoda > Neogastropoda > Buccinidae > Babylonia > Babylonia areolata. The sequence goes on along the minus strand of NC_134882.1, from coordinate 45,478,966 downwards.
AGAAAAATGATGATGGAAGGAACGAAAAGAAAGAAAAAAAAAGAAAAAAAGAGAGAGAGAACAAAAAAAACAACAACAACAAACAAACAAACAAACAAAAAAGTGTGAAAGGACCTTCCAAGGATGCTGAGACTCTCCTGCTCATTTGCAGAAATTTTACGTGACAGACACATGGTGAGAAAGAGTGGGATAAAGAGAGAGACAGACACATGGTGAGAAAGAGTGGGATAAAGAGAGAGACAGACACATGGTGAGAAAGAGTGGGATAAAGAGAGAGAGAGACAGAGACATATGGTGAGAAAGAGTGGGATAGAGAGAGAGAGAGAGAGAGAGAGAGAGAGAGAGAGAGAGAGATGGTGAGAAAGAGTGGGAGAGAGAGAGAGAGAGAGAGAGAGAGAGAGAGAGAGAGAGAGAGAGAGAGAGAGAGAGAGATGGTGAGAAAGAGTGGGATAAAGAGAGAGACAGAGACATATGGTGAGAAAGAGTGGGATAAAGAGAGAGAGAGAGACAGACACATGGTGAGAAAGAGTGGGATAAAGAGAGAGACAGACACATGGTGAGAAAGAGTGGGATAAAGAGAGAGACAGACACATGGTGAGAAAGAGTGGGATAAAGAGAGAGACAGACACATGGTGAGAAAGAGTGGGATAAAGAGAGAGAGAGACAGAGACATATGGTGAGAAAGAGTGGGATAAAGAGAGAGACAGAGATATATGGTGAGAAAGAGTGGGATAAAGAGAGAGAGACAGAGACATATGGTGAGAAAGAGTGGGATAAAGAGAGAGAGAGACAGAGACATATGGTGAGAAAGAGTGGGATAAAGAGAGAGAGACAGAGACATATGGTGAGAAAGAGTGGGATAAAGAGAGAGAGACAGAGACATATGGTGAGAAAGAGTGGGATAAAGAGAGAGAGACAGAGACATATGGTGAGAGAGAGCGGGATAAAGAGAGAGACAGACATATGGTGAGAAAGAGTGGGATAAAGAGAGAGACAGACATATGGTGAGAAAGAGTGGGATAAAGAGAGAGAGAGAGACATATGGTGAGAAGGAGTGGGATAAAGAGAGAGACAGACATATGGTGAGAAAGTGGGATAAAGAGAGAGACAGAGACATATGGTGAGAAAGAGTGGGATAAAGAGAGAGACAGACAAATATGGTGACAAAGAGTGGAGAGGGAGAGACAGACAGACCAGACAGAGACGCAGAAAGAGAGAGACACACAGAGAGACAGACGGACAGACAAAGAGACGGAAACAGACATACGAGCTCTACCTCTGCAGACTGGGAGGTCATAAAGCGTCATTATCAGCACTCGGCGAAGTCCCCAAGCACTTCGACGGAGACAGTGATCAAAGTCTGGAATCACCGAAGACCTAAATAGGTTACAGACAAAATACGACTACGTTAACAAAAACAAGTACAACGACAACGACAACAACAACAGCAATAATAATAAGAATAACAAAACAACCAATTTTTTTTTTTTAATAATCATCGTCATAATAATCACAATTTATTAAAAAGAAAAAAGAAAAAAAGAATACTAGTAATAATAATCATCATCATTATCGTCATCATGATCATCATAATAACATATAATAATAATAATAATAATAATAATAATAATAATAATAATAATATAATAATAATAATAATAATAATAATAATAATAATAATAATAATAATAATAATAATAATAATAATAATAATAATCGTTCATTTATTAATAAATAGTCTTGTTCATCTAAGACGATATTAGGCTGAAAAGAAATTATTTTATTATTATTACTATAATTATCAATATTTTTTTTTTTTATCATCATGATTATTATTGTTCATTATCATATCATCATCACGATCATAATGATACTATTAATAATAACAATAACAAAGAAGAAGGAGAATCTTAACAGCAAATAATAATTTTATCTGCAGATAATGATTTATTATTACTACCACGAAGTAAGTTCAATAGCCGAGTGGTTAAAGCGCTGGACTTTCAATCTGAGGGTCCCGGGTTCGAATCTCGGTGCACCTGGTGGGTAAAGGGTGGATATTTTTCCGATCTCCCAGGTCAACATACGCGCAGACCTGCTAGTGCCTGAACCCCCTTCGTGTGTATGCGCACGCAGAAGATCAAATACGCACGTTAAAGATCCTGTAATCCATGTCAGCGTTCGGTGGGTTATGGAAACAAGAATATACCCAGCATGCACCCCCCCGAAAACGGAGTATGGCTGCCTACATGGCGGGGTAAATAAAAACGGTCATACACGTAAAAATGTTACATGTCTGTCTGAGTGTGTATGCGTGTGCGTCTGAAATGTGATTGAATGACACAGGAAACGAATGATGAGCGCCCAGTGGCAGCCGTCAGTCGGCTCTACCCACGTAGGCAGCCTGTGGTGCAAAAGTGCTCGTGTATGTATAGCGCTTAGAGCTTGGTCTCTGACTGAGGATAGGCGCTATATAAGTATTCACATCAATCAATCAATCAAGAAGAAGAAAACGAAGAAGAACAAGAACAACAATATAGTCATCACCATCACCATCATCATAAGACGAAAAACAGAGCAGTGACCCAGTGGCAGAATGCCCAACTCCAGTCTTCCAGGTTCGATTCCCCAAACGTGTTCTCCCTCTCTCTCCTCTTCAGCATCGGATCTCGAGTGGGTGGTCCAGGTACTAGCCTTCCGGGTGAAACAATAACAATACACCGAGTGCAGCATGCATTCAGCGCATGTGAACGAACCCACAGCAACAAAACAGGAAAGCTGTCCTTGGGCAAAATCCCGGAAAGTATATTATATCACAATGTTCTTGAAACCAAATTCACTTTTTATCCCGTATTCGAAACGGAACTGAATAGAAAGGGTACTGGGAAAGAAATGTGGATACTGCCATACCAATAGCACTAATACTCCTGCTCCTACTACTTCCACCACCACTGCTATCATTATTATTAGTAATAACAAACTTCTTCACCATTATCACAATAATGATATCATCATATTGCTTGTGTACGAGTAGTAGTAGTAGTTGAAGTTGGAGGAGTAGAAGGAACATCAGAGGAAGCAGTATCAGCAGCGTAAACAATTACGGCGTTAATGAAGCAAAGACACGGATACTGATAACACCAACGAAACAAAGACACGGACATTGATAACACCAAAAACTGATATCAAGTATTGTGATGACTCACGAAATGACTGATTTATGTTTTAAGCCCCCCCCCCCCCCCCCCCCACCCCCCACCCCCATTTCTATTTATCGGACATTACACGACAAAAATAGCGGAGCGGTCGGCACCAAATTAAAACCAAAAGCTGAGCGGGACGTCTCGTTTTTTTTGTTTTTTTTTGTTTTGTTTTTTGGGTTTTTTTTTGTTTTTTTGTTTAAAGATAAAAGAAAAAAAAGGTTTCATCATTTCCTAACACTTCCACTAACTTTCCGAACCAACGACACAAAACACACACAATTCCAATTTCCTTTCCTAATTTAAGTGAGCAAGCGAGCCTTTCTTCGCTCTATCTCCATCCACGTGTTCAGCGACGTCAAACAACTCTTCTAAGCGAAATACTTCGCACACGCTCAACAGCAAATTTCACCACTTCGCACTTACCTTGACAATCCAGTTCGACGTGTTCAGAAAATTTATTTGGCATTACATTTCCATGATTCGTGGGACGAAAAACGGTAAAAAAAGTAAGATGGTGGCATGTTAGTTTAGTGACTGAATCTGCCTCAAAAACTGAGTACAATTATTACTGGTACAAGGTAGAAGTCGAAATGACTTGATAAGTCGATGCTAACGTGGTGATGGCCTTGAGATCGCCATAGTGGTCGGCGAGGCTCTTCTAAGCACCATAATTCGATTTGATTTGAGAAGTCGAAATCCACTGAAAATGGGTTTCAACATGTACAAATAGCAATATCGTTTTATGTATGCACACACACACACACACACACACACACACACACACACACACACACACACACAAATACCGGTAAAAATCGATGCACTATTTTAGGATGCTA
>NC_134882.1:45469924-45472424 GCF_041734735.1 Babylonia areolata | reverse complement strand
ACGTGAAAATTATCTAAGGAATATGCCTGCTCTCTCTCTCTCTCTCTCTCTCTCTCTCTCTCTCTCTCTCTCTCACACGCGCGCGCGCGCGCGATTCCCAGAAGGATCCTGTGACTGACGTGATCTGGCAAACATACCACCCTCACCTCCCCAACTCGCAGCCCACCACCCGTCTCCCCACATATTTCGAGTTCTCTGATTCACTGAAGTTTTTGACACCATTTGAATTTTGTTCTCTAAACTCTTTTTTCTTTTCCATCACTAAACTGGACGTAAACTTAAGAAAACTTAAAAAAAAAAAAAAAAAGAAAGAAAAAAAAAAAAAAAAAGTTTGGTTCGTACATTCACCGATTATCAGAATATCATTTCATTGCTGGTGTTATGCTTTTGCTACACACAAACAGAGAGAGAGAGAGAGAGAGAGAGAGAGAGAGAGAGAGAGTTCAAGAACGTCCAATATCACGTATGAATCAAACAAACGTTAAATTTTAAGAACGAGCGCAAGTTAATAAAAAAAAAACAAAAAAAACAAAAACAAAACAAAAACAAAAGCAAACAAACAAACAAACAAACAAACAAAAAAACCCCGGATCATCAGATATGCAACAGAATAATGAATAAATAAATAAATACTAAATAATAGTTAAATAAATAAATAAAACGAAAAATATCTAAAATGATTGCTTCCGTAGATTCATACAAAGCAAAATTATAACTTTTAACATAATTATGTTCATTTTCGCAAGACGAATAAGCTACTTACGACGCAATACTATCCTGTTATTCATATGAGGGGGAAGAATAACAAAATAAGGACATGACAATCACACACACACACACACACACACACACATATATATATACATATATATATATATATATATTTGTCCCGCCGGGTCATATTTCTTAAACTGAAATATTCCTCTCCCTCGAACATTTAATGTCTAGTAAGAGAATATAAAAAAATAATAATAAAAAAAATAAAAATAAAAAATAAAAAAAATAAAAAAAACGTAAACGGAGAAAATAACACAAATTAGTTGGAGAGAGAGAGAGAGAGAGAGAGAGAGAGGACAGCATACATGTATTACACTTTAAGCGAACACATGAATGAATGAACAAACGTTCCATCCCAACGGGCTGTCATCAAAATAGCACAAACATGAAACTGTGACCCAAGCATTTCAGGAGCAGCCAATGCCTGTCTTATGTAAAGAAAACGAAAATGTTTATTAAAAGTAAATCTCTCACAACGCATGGTTACCCCCCTTAGGATTTAAATAAACAAGGGACATCATTTTCTCGAATAACGAAGAAATTAAAATTCCCCAACAAACCATAATCACCCTCTATAGATATCATGCACAGCAAATACTTATTATTATTATTATTATTATTGTTGTTGTTGCTGTTTTCTCCCAGTAACTTTTTTTTTACCCACCATCCCAGCTTAAAGGAGTAAAAATAAAATAAAATAAAATAAAGGGAGAGAAGTAAGGGAGGGAATAACTGAAGTTAACTTCGATCTTTTGCACTGAGGTCATTATTTCTCCCTCACCGAGTGTGTGTGCGTGTGTGTGTCCGAAGGGAAAAGCGATCGATGAACACACAGCCAGAGCAAAAAAAAAACAAAACAAAAACAAAACAAAAACAAAACAAAACAAAAAACTTACTGCATTGGGAAATGTTTGTTACCTTCTTGCGACCACTTTGGACTGCATGCGGCAGAATGAATGCGGTACAATACATGCATGCATGCAGATGCTGCGGCTTTGTCTGTTTGTTGCAGACATCGCGTGAGCGTGAGAGTGAGCGTGACTTTGGTTTGTCAGTTAGTGACAGGGAGTAGTGTCCCTTCGGCTTCGGTGATCCGCGGAAGCTCCACGGTATTCGGGACTTGGTTTAAGCGTTGCAGGACACAGACACACAGAGGCACACCCACACACACACACAGAGGGTGAGGGGGTGGGGGGATGGGTGTGGGGGGTTGCGCGCATTCACTTTAAAGGTCAGATCTTCTACAACCAACAAAAACAGAGGAAAAACCAGATACAAGTTTTCCACGAGGACATAGCTTCAGTAAAAGACGGAAGCCATACATGAAAATGTGAAAACACACACACTCTCTCTCTCTCTCTCTCTCTCTCTCTCTCTCTCTCTCTCTCTCATTCTGTCTCTCATGTCTCCCCATTAACCTGTGCAGGTGTTTAATTTACAAAACGTAAAGCCTTCCTTAGTACATGTTGCCGATGGTTTGAATTTGCATTTTAATGTATCGTGTTTGTGTCTTCTGAAATAGCAACGTCATGGAAAAAATATGTAGGTCACCAGACCAGTTTTTTTATTTTTTTTTATTTTTAGTCATCAGGTTAGAATTGTTCTTTCGGTCATGTGAGTCCACAATTATGTCATCAAGGACAAAAGAAGAAGAAGGACAACAAGACCAACAAGAAGGAGGAAAAAAAGGAGAAGGAAAAAGAGGAGGAGGAAGGGGGGTGGG
>NC_134882.1:45462424-45464924 GCF_041734735.1 Babylonia areolata | reverse complement strand
GGGGGAGAAAATTTCGGGGGCTGTGCCGTGATTCGAACCAGCGCGCACAGATTCTCTCGCTTCCTAGGCGGACGCGTTACCTCTAGGCCATCACTCCACCGTGTGGAGAACAATGTTGTCCTGTTGCAAAAAATTATGTAATTAAAAAAATCCACTCTGACCGGTACGCAGTCATGCACTCAAGGCCTGACAAAGCGCGTTGCGTTGGGTTATGCTGCTGGTCAGGCATCTGCATTGCTGATGTGGTGCAGTGCAGCGTGTATGGATTTGTCCGAACGCAATGACGTCTCCTGGCCTTGAGAAACTGAAACTGAAAACTGCAGGTCAGACACTTTCACCCTTCTCCCTTCAGCACCCAGTCACCTCTCCCCTCCTGTCCCGCACACCCCCCCCCCACCCCCCCACTCCCCCACCCCCGGTCCCCGACTCCACCTCTGTGTATTGAAGGATGGAGATGTTCCGTGGGGCGGAACTTGTGATAACTCTTGAAGGCGAATCTTGAAAGGGTTTGTTCTTTCCATTCGTCATTGAATATGGGTGCCATTTCCACACAGTGATCTAGGCGAAAAAGGAACGACTCTGTTTATGTTGTTATCATCACTATCAAGATGATGATGATGATGAATATGATGATGATAATGATCATTATTATCATCATCATCACTATCATTAATATTGACAGATTATTTATCTTTTTATTCATTCGTGTGTGTGTGTGTGTGTGTGTGTGTGTGTGTGTGTGTGTGTGTGTGTGTGTGTGTGTGTGTGTGTGTGTGTGTGTGTGTGTGTGTGTGATGACCCCTTCCCCCCGCTCTCTCTCTCACCGATTGTATTTTTTCTCGGTTTTTGTGTAGTAGTAGTAGTCTTCAGTTTAACGTCTTCCACTTTAAGTGATATTAGACGGAAAAAAGAGGGTGTTGTTGGGGGTGTAGGGCACATTATTGGGCAGAGGGTGAAGAATGGTGTATGTGTATGCGTGTGTGCGCGTGTGTGCGCATGTGTGTGTGTGGTGGGGAAAGATACAGAGCATTGGGAAAAAATAAAACATTAAAAGGGGAGGCATAGGCATAATATAGAAGGAAACGCTAACATCAAATAACTGTAACAACTATGACAAATGTCCAATTGGACTATGCAGCAAACCTTCTGCAATAGCAGATAACATCTTGAAATTGTCAAAAATACATTCACAAGAATTTTCCGAGAAGTTTGGTAAAAATGATTTCAGACTCTGACATTCAAAGAGTATGTGTTTGCCAGAAATAGATTCTCCACATATGCATTTAACATCTCTGCTGAACTTTGTTATAAAAGCGTTCAGCTTTATCCTGTTCGATAATGCCTGGATTTGCCTTAATCTGATTAAATTACTGAATGTATTTGATTGATTGATAGATTCCGGTTGTTGAATATTATTTATACTTTTATTCAAAACTTTCCCATTTTGCTGGTATATTTCCCTGACTTTGCTCCATGATGCTTTTTTTCTAGAAAGCGGTACCCCTCTTGTACAGACAAAGGCACATAAAGTTCTGTGGTTCCCTGTTGGTGTTTTGCACCTTTTCTTGCAGCCCTGTCAGCCCATTTATTATATAGGAGACCAAGGTGAGAAGGAACCCAACAAAAAAGTTATATGTGTTCCTCTCAAATTCAAAAGATGTACTTGTTCTTACAATTTGATGATTTTAAAGCATATAATAAAGATTTTGAATCAACACAAACTAAGACTTGTAGAAGGCAAACTGGAAGATCAAGAATACAATCTAAAGCCCTAAGAAGAGCGATAAGTTCAGCTGTGAATATTGATCGATCTTTACCAATATGGTACGATCGTTCAGTTTTCAGTTTTGGTATAACGAAAGCTGAACCTGCTTGGCCATTGTCTACGAGTGAGCCGTCTGTGTAAATAGGTAAGTGGTCACGGTATCTATTCTGAAGGTGTAATCGGACTTCTGTTGCCATGATATTTGGATTTTCTTTTTTTTTGCAATGTCAGTATGATTGATATCAAACTGTGTTTTACTGATCTCCCAAATGGTTTCCTGCGTGTCTATATTATCTAGATTAATTTCGGACTTTTGAAAAAGATTTCTTGTTCATGCGATAGTTTGGATCGAATAAGTGATGATGATAAATGTTTCATTATCGTTGTGTCTTGTCCCCAGTACTGTTTACTTATAACTTTGAGTAAGTTTAAACATTTTCTTGCTTTTGTTATTATATATTCAATACGGGCATTCCAAGCTAGTTTTGAAGTAAGCATTAAGCCTTTTTTTATTATCATATCTCTGTACTGAATGGGCTCATTTTCAATTTTAAATGTTGGTAACTCTTCTGGATTATTACCATTTTTAAAAAAAGCATAATGTGACTTTTTTTCTGCTGATAATGTAAGACCATTGTCGACAATATGCTTATTCAATTTATCTATTTCTCTTTGGTATGTTTTATTAATATAGTTTAATGCCCCTTTTGGTGTATTTCTTTTCATAGTTACATT
>NC_134882.1:45439924-45449924 GCF_041734735.1 Babylonia areolata | reverse complement strand
GGGACATTGAAGCGTGCACAGCAAAACCTTTTCCATGAAGCTCTTGTTGGGTTCTTTGTTTGTTGTTGTTGTTGTTGTTGTTTTCTGTTGTTGTTTTTTGTGTTTTTCCAAGCTCTACCTTTATTACACAGTAGTGTGTGGAGGGATCAGTCAGATTTATGTGAATATTTTCAAGTCGCACAATGAAAGCAAGTCGCAGGATCAAAGCAAACAAGCGAGGAAACATAAAAGAAACAAAACAGAAAGGGTGAAAAAAAAAGAATAAAAGGAAAAAAAACAACAGAATACAATCATCGGAACTCGTAAAATAAAAAAAAAGAAAAGAAAAAGAAAGAAAAAAAAAGAAGAAAAGGTGGGGAAGAAGAAGAAGAAGAAGAAGAAGAAGAAGAAGAAGAAGAAGAAGAAGGGGGAGAAGAAGAAGAAGAAGAAGGGGGAGGAGGAGAAGAAGAAGAAGAAGAGGAAGAAGAAGAAGAAGAAGAAGTAGAAGAAGAAGGGGGAGAAGAAGAAGAAGAAGAAGGGGGAGGAGGAGAAGAAGAAGAGGAAGATATGGAGTGCTGGATGTACTGCACCAGCAAGGGCTATGCCAAACATCACCGAAGTGACCAAGCAGCGTTGCTGGATCTGCTCTCACATGTGGCTATTTTAACCCCAGCACGGCTGAACGTGGACATAATGAGTCTGACTTTGGAGTGCAACCGGTACAATTTGTAGAAAAATCTTTTTGCCATAAAACAAAAGTCGAGGCTGCAGTTTCAACCCATTGACTGCTGAACTTTGTGAAAAACCGAGAAAGGTGTGACCTAAATTCGAAGTGTGATTCGTGCACTTTGAATATTTTTTGTTGGTGTATTTAGTCTGCTCAAAAAAAGTACTGCAATAGTAGTATCAACCACGTATGAAGTTTTCTCATTTGTCACCCGCATGGAGAAAAAAAAAATGTGTGGTCAGCATTGTGGTGCAACAGAGGTTTTACATTGGTTATTTTGTTGACTGCAGTCACTGATTAGTCTGACTTATATAGTCAACTTGTCATTCGTCAAGATGTCAGTAAATGGTAAATATCCAAAGCTTTTTCCCAGTAGACTGCATTTCTGAAAAAAAAATGTTTGAATCTGCACGCATCATGTGTGTGTGTTCGTGTTTACGCCTTTGTGTGCACGTCTTTGCGCGCGCGCGCGCGCGTGTGTGAAAATATAAACATGTTTCTGTGTGCATGTGTGTGTGTGCATGTGTGTATGTATGTGTGTGTGCATCTGTTCAAGTGCGAGCGTAAGTGTATGCACTAATGCCAGTGTGCATCCTGGTGCCTGTCACCGTGTAAGCAGTTATGCTCATGCGCTTTACGTGTACGTTGGGACGCATGCACTCATTCACGCACGCGAGCGTCTTACTTAAAACCTACCCATCCCTTTCCCAGCACTTGATAGCTTTCTGACGTTCAGACTGCATGCTTACGACCATCACCATCTCCCTAAGCATCGCTTGAGGAAGGCAAACTGCCTCTGCCCAGCCTGCAGCTAAAACATACACACGGCCTAAAATCGACCAAAGATCCCGCATCTTCCCCGTTCCGACTGTCGTGAAACAGATTCTTGTCACCCCTAATCCTGCAAGGTATGGGCAACTTCTGGGTGATTAAACCAACAGGGGAGAGAAACACGGAGAGAGAGAGTGAGAGAGAGAGAGAGAGAGAGAGAGAGAGAGAGTGACAGACAGACAGACAGAGACAGAGAAGGAGACACAGAGAGCGATAGACAGAGAGGCAGAGACAGAGATAAAGACAGACATTTTCAGAAGAGAAGAGAGGCAGAGAAAGTGGCAGAGAAAGAGTGTGTCTCATGAAATGAGAGAGAGAAAAAAGCAGAAAGAAAGAATGAATGAATGAAAGAAAGGGGGAAGGTATGAAGGATTTAAAGAAATAACATATCAAAAAAAAAAAAAAAAAAAATGATAAAGAAAAGGGGAAAGGGGCTGGCAATATATATATATTTTTTAAAAACATAAAACAAAGCAAAAGGGAAAGTGAGGAGAAAAAGAAGGAAACACATTGATGAGAAGAAAAAAAAAAGATACACCCATTACTAGGTCTATAAAATGAAAGTGGAGACATACAAATGGAACAGAAAAAAATAAAAAAACTGCCATGTAAACACAATGGCAAAAGAAGCAAACAAAATGAGCAGAGACAATCGAAAAAAGAAAAATCAAATGGATGTGATAAAAAGAAATAAAAAAAAGAAAGAGGAATGCGGTCACAATCCGAAAAAAAAGATGGAACAAAAGAAAGAATAAGAAAAAAAAAAGAAAGAAGGATGGTAGGAAGGAAGGAAACACGAAGATGCAGAAAAACAAATCGACAAAAGCAGGATGAAAGCAAGCAAGTGAGTACACATAGAATAAATAAATAAAGAATGCAACACAAAGTGTGAGAGAAAGAGCAGAATACAATCCTTGCCACACCTAAAGAAAGAAAAAAAGAAAAAAAAGAAAGAAAGAAAGAGTAGAAAAAAATGACACAGAGGGGTTGTGGGGGATACGCGCATGTGCATGCTTGCGCATATGTTTGTGTACGCCTGTGTGTACGCAGTAATGTTTGGGCGCTTTAAATCCACGCTCACGTGCACACAAACACGCTCGCACGCACGCAAGCATCGTGCTATGAAAATACCCATCCCTTTCCCAGCACTTAATAGCTTTCTGACGTTCAGACTGCATGCTTACGACCATCACCATCTCCCTAAGCATCGCTTGAGGAAGGCAAACTGCCTCTGTCCAGCCTGCAGCTAAAACATACACACGGCCTAAAATCGACCAAAGATCCCCGCATCTTCCCCGTTCCGACTGTCGTGAAACAGATTCTTGTCACCCCTAATCCTGCAAGGTATGGGCAACTTCTGGGTGATTAAACCAACAGGGGAGAGAAACACGGAGAGAGAGAGTGAGAGAGAGAGAGAGAGAGAGAGAGAGAGAGTGACAGACAGACAGACAGAGACAGAGAAAGATACACAGAGAGCGATAGACAGAGAGGCAGAGACAGAGATAAAGACAGACATTTTCAGAAGAGAAGAGAGGCAGAGAAAGTGGCAGAGAAAGAGTGTGTCTCATGAAATGAGAGAGATAAAAAAGCAGAAAGAAAGAATGAATGAATGAAAGAAAGGGGGAAGGTATGAAGGATTTAAAGAAATAACATATCAAAACAAAAAACAAAAAAAAGGATAAAGAAAAGAGGAAAGGGGCTGGCAATATATATATATTTTTTTTAAACATAAAACAAAGCAAAAGGGAAAGTGAGGAGAAAAAGAAGGAAACACATGTCTATAAAATGAAAGTGGAGACATACAAATGGAACAGAAATAAAGAAAAAAAACTGCCATGTAAACACAATGGCAAAAGAAGCAAACAAAATGAGCAGAGACAATCGAAAAAAGAAAAATCAAATGGATGTGATAAAAAGAATTAAAAAAAAGAAAGAGGAATGCGGTCACAATCCGAAAAAAAAGATGGAACAAAAGAAAGAATAAGAAAAAAAAAAGAAAGAAGGATGGTAGGAAGGAAGGAAACACGAAGATGCAGAAAAACAAATCGACAAAAGCAGGTTGAAAGCAAGCACGTGAGTACACATATAATAAATAAATAAAGAATGCAACACAAAGTGTGAGAGAAAGAGCAGAATACAATCCTTGCCACACCTAAAGAAAGAAAAAAAGAAAAAAAAGAAAGAAAGAAAGAGTAGAAAAAAATGACACAGAGGGGTTGTGGGGGATACGCGCATGTGCATGCTTGCGCATATGTTTGTGTACGCCTGTGTGTACGCAGTAATGTTTGGGCGCTTTGCACACAAACACGCTCGCACGCACGCGAGCATCGTGCTTTGAAAATACCCATCCCTTTCCCAGCACTTAATAGCTTTCTGACGTTCAGACTGCATGCTTTCGACCATCACCATCTCCCTAAGCATCGCTTGAGGAAGGCAAACTGCCTCTGTCCAGCCTGCAGCTAAAACATACACACGGCCTAAAATCGACCAAAGATCCCGCATCTTCCCCGTTCCGACTGTCGTGAAACAGATTCTTGTCACCCCTAATCCTGCAAGGTATGGGCAACTTCTGGGTGATTAAACCAACAGGGGAGAGAAAAAGAGAGAAAGGGAAAGAAAGAGAGACAGAGACAGACACACAGACAGAGACAGACAGACAGACAGAGACAGAGAAGGAGACACAGATCGAGATAGGCAGAGAGGCAGAGACAGAGACAGAGATAGACAAAGACAGATAGATATAGACAGAAAGGCAGAGAAAGTGGCAGAGAAAGAGTGTGTCTCATGAAATGAGAGAGAGAGAGAAAAAAAAAAGCAGAAAGAAAGAATGAATGAATGAAAGAAAGGGGGAAGATATGAAGGATTTCAAGAAAAAAAAAGTATGTAAAAAAAAAAGAAATTGATAAAGAAAAGGGGAAAGGGGCTGGCAATAAAATAACAAAATAAACAAACAAAAACAAAGCAAAAGGGAAAGTGAGGATGAAAAGAAGGAAACACATTGATAAGAAGAAAAAGATCTATTCGTCACTATGTCTATAAAATGAAAGTGGAGACATACAAATGGAACAGAAATAAAGAAATAACCTGTCACGTAAATACAATGGCAAAAGAAACCAACAAAATGAACAAAGATAATCGAAAAAAGGAATATCAAATGGATGTAATAAAGAAAGAAAGAAAGAAAGAAAGAAAGAACAACGTCCGAAAGAAAGGTGGAACAAAAGAAAGAATAAGAAAAAAAAGAAAGAAATAAAGGAAGGAAGGAAGGAAGGAAGGAAACACGAAGAAGCAGCAAAACAAAGCGACAAAAGCAGGATGAAACTAAGCAAGCGAGCAAACATAAAATGAACAAATAAAGAATGCAACACAAAGAGTGAGAGAGAGAGCAGAATACAATCCTGGTCACTCCTATAGGAATAAAGATTAACTCACTCAGTACGGCCAGTCCTCTCTTCTCCTCTACACAGACCCCTCTGATGTCCTGTGGGTGTCTGAATGACCCAACCTTTAGCTTCCGTCGTCAGAATTGTGGTATTCTTTGTCAACATTCACCTCTTCAGTATAAGAGCCTTCCGCTTGCAATATTTTGATGATGGTAATTGGGCTGAAACGCTGTTAACGTCGTCTCTTTCGCCGTTCGTATGGAGAGAGTTAAAAAAAAAAAAAAAAAAAAGGAAACGAAAGAAAGAAAAAAAAAGAAAGAAAAGAAGTCAAAAAGAAGATGAAAACAAGCACATGTTTGTTTGTTTTTATTTTTTTTCTAACAATTTGATGAGTTTAAAGCATATAATACAGATTTGGAATCAACGCAAAACAAGACTTGTAGAAGGCAAACTGGAAGATCAAGAATATGATTTAGAGCCATAAGAACAGCAATAAGTTCAACAGTGAATACTGAATGATTTTTACCAGTATAGTATAACAAAAGCTGAACCTGCTTGGCCACTATCTAACAGTGCGCCCTCTGTGTAAATCTGTAAATGATCACAATATCTATTTTGAAGGTGTACTCGGACTTGCGCACATATTTGTGTGCACCAACGTGTAAGCGCTCAAGAAATAAGATAGATAAGATTATGAAAAAAACAACAAAAAACAAAAAACAAAAACAAAAACAAAAAATCTAAAAAAACAAAACAAACAAGAGTGACTGGAATATTCAGCAATTAATAACAAATGGGAAGAAGAAGGAAAAAAAAACAAAAAAAAACCCCAAAACAAAGGTAAGTGGAATATTCAGCTATTAATAGCAAAGTAATGGGAAAGAGAAGAAGAAGAAGAGGACGAGGAGGAGGAAGCAGAGGAGGAAGAAGAGGAGGAGGAGGAGGAAGAAGAAGAAGAAGAAGAAGAAGAAGAAGAAGAAGAAGAAGAAGAAGAAGAAGAAGAAGAAATGAAAGTTTGCAAACGAAAAGAGAAAAAAAAAAAAAAAAAAAAAGAAATATTTCTGTCTTTTTTTCTTTTCTTTTTTAAGCAAGAAAATGGAGCAAACGAACAAAAACATGAAAGAAACAAACAACAAACGAAAGTGAAAAAAAAGGGAAAAAGAAAGGAAAAAACCAACAGCGCACACAAATGGCTCACAGACATTCAATGGGGAGTTATCTAGCATATCATTCTTTCCCTAACAGTTCCCGACGGTCGTGCAAACAGCAGACACACTGACGACGTTCTCGATTTCTGTCACCTACTTTGGAAAAAAAAAACTCACCACTATCAGACCTGCAACCAGCCGCTGCGGCCAAGTGGCCATGCAGTTGTCATTGTAGTTGATGTTGATGATGATGATGATGATGATGATGGTGATGATGATGATGATAATGATAAAGTGCTAGTTGTGGAACATCAAGAAAAAGAACTGCAGAAAGACAGAAATACTAAAAGAAAGAAAGGAATAAATAAATAAATAAATAAATAATAATAATGATAAACATAAACATAATAATAATAATAATAATAATGGTATTTATATAGCGCTGAATCTTGTGCAGTGAGAAATCAAAGCGCTTTCGCACCAGTCATTCATACGCATGCATAACTCTAAAACTTGAAAAAAAGAAAGTGAAGACAAGAAAGAGGCAGGGGAGGGAAGATGTGGGTTTTAAGGCCAGACTAAAAAGAGCTGAGTGTGGAGACTTGACGAAGCGAAAGAGGAAGTTCATTCCAACTGCAAGGTCCAGAGACAGAGAAAGAACGGCGGCCAACAGTGGAGTGGAATCTGGGTATGCATAAACAGAGTGGATCCGAAGCCGATCGTAGAGAGCGAGATGGAGTGTAGAGGAGAAGGCAGCCGCAGAGATAGGAAAGGGCAGATCTGTGAATACATTTGTAACATAGAGTGCTGATCTTGTACTTGATTCTGTGTGAGACAGGGAGCCAGTGGAGATGTTGCAAAAGAGGAGTGATGTGCTCAGATCTTTTCTTTCTGAGGACGAAAGAGAGAGAAAGAGAAAAAAGAAAGAAAGAAAAAGAGAGAGAAGAAGAAGAAGAAGAAGAAGAAGAAGAAGAAGAAGAAGAAGAAGAAGAAGAAGAAGAGGGAGGAGAAGAAGAGGAAGATATGGAGTGCTGGATGTACTGCATCAGCAAGGGCTATGCTGAACATCACCGAAGTGACCAAGCAGCGTTGCTGGATCTGCTCTCACATGTGGATATATATATATATATATATATATATATATATATATATATATATATATATATATATATATATATATATATATATATATGTATAAAGGAAGAAGTACGCACATTCATCCAGCCAAGCACATCCTCATGATTTCCAGCGCCGTAAAACAAAGTCCATAAACCATGCTTCTTATATGTATGGATGAATAAAGAAAAAAAAAAGAAAAAAGAAAACAGCATTTCTTTCTAGACGTAAAAATGATGTCCAGCAAAATGGAATGCCTCCGTCAATAATATTCCCTGATGCTAGTGACATGTAAAATGTTGATATATGTCCAGTATCCACGTTTGCGGCCATAAAAAGGAAATAATTAAAAACAAACAAACCAACCAAAAAAAAAAAAAACCAAACCTGGGGATGAGGATATGGTGAATTTCAAGTCCTGAAGATAGCGGTCCATATATTTTGGGCTTGTTTTTGTCAAAAAACAAACGGGGGTTTGAAAATATTCGATATCCCCTCGATATGAATAATGAATTTGCTACTGCCGAAGGTTTGCTGGGTTGGTTCTCTTTTTTTTTTTCTTTTTTTTTCAAGAAGGCTGACCGCATTTGTTTCTGTCTCTGCCCCTTTCTGTATCTCCCTCTGTTTCTGTTTCCTTCCCTCTGTCTCCTTCTCTGTCTCCCCGTCTCTATTTCGATCCTTTTCTCTGTCTATCTTACTGTCTCTGTCTTTCTCCCCCCCTCCCCTGTCTCTCTCTCTCTCTGTCTCTCTCCATATCCGTCTTCGTCTCTCTCTGTCGCTCTGTCTCTGTTTCCGTCTCTCTCTCTCTCTCTCTCGATCTCTATATGTCTCTCTGTCTCTGTCTCTGTCTCTCTCTCTCTCTCTCTCTCTCACCCTCTCTCTCTCTCGATCTTCATACCTGTCTCTGTCTGTTTCTCTCTCTCTGTTTCTTTCTTTCTTTCTCTCTCTCTCTCTCTCTATCTATCTATCTTATATCATCTGCCTCTGTCACACACACACACACACACACACACACACACACACACACACACACACACACACACACACACACACACACACACTTTCCGTGTTATCCCTCTTTCTTGCAACCCTCTCCTCCCCACCCTATATCTTTCCCCCTCATCTTTCCCTAATTCCCAGTACCCCCCACACACACCCCTCCATCACCACCACCACTCTTTACCCAGCCACCCCCTCCCCCCCCCTCCGGCCACCACACCTTACCCCCACCACCACCTCCTCTCACTCGCGAATTGCCACGATGCGACAGGAAGCCAAATATGTGAACTGCGCAAAGCTTTCAGGTTGGTTTGTTTTTTTTCCTCCAAGAAATGCTGGTTAATGAACTCCTGCAGTTCCTGCTGTTGAGAAACTCTCAGGTCAGAGAAGGGAATTCACAACCTTTTGTTGTTGTTTTTTTCAACATTTTTTTTTAAAATTCAGACAAAGGTTTACAGATACATAATTTATATGTTTTTGTGCATTAGAAGGTATAGGGTAAGCATATAATTAATTTCTGAGTACTGACAAATCTATAACAGCAAAACAATATATGTTCAATGGCAAAATTCCAAGGTAGTATTGTATAGCTTAATCTTGTATCAAACAGCTATAAAGTGCCCATTTTTCCACAAACTTGTTATATTCCATAGTTATGTTAGCTCTCTCCATACGAACGGCGAAAGAGACGACGCTAACGGCGTTTCACCCCAATTACCACCATCAAAATATTGCAAGCGGAAGGCTCTTATACTGAAGAGGTGAATGTTGACAAAGAATACCACAATTCTGACGACAGAAGCTGAAGGTTGGGTCATTGAGACACCCACTGGACATCCGAGGGGTTTGTGTAGAGGAGAAGAGAGGGCTGGCCGTACTGAGTGAGTTAAAGGCATACTTGTCTACTTCATATGCCTGTTTGAGGTCTTTATTTTTAACTCACTCAGTACGGCCAGTCCTCTCTTCTCCTCTACACAGACCCCTCGGATGTCCAGTGGATGTCTGAATGACCCAACCTTTAGCTTCCGTCGTCAGAATTGTGGTATTCTTTGTCAACATTCACCTCTTCAGTATAAGAGCCTTCCGCTTGCAATATTTCGATGATGGTAATTGGGGTGAAACGCTGTTAACGTCGTTTCTTTCGCCGTTCGTATGGAGAGAGTTAAACATTTGTAGTGTTGGTTTTACTTTGTTGATTCTACATTGGAAATCACACAACCTTTGTGACACAACTGTGCGGGCAGGTCAGGGGTGTCAATCACCAGTATTCAACTGGACTTCATCCTCTTTGGTACTGTAATGGATTTTCTTCATCAACAACAACAACAAAAATACACTCAAACGAGTCAGATAAGAACTGACAGTAGCTGACGACAGACTAACTCCCCCCCCCACCTCCTGTGCCCCCTCACCCCCCCCCCCCCACACACACACACACACATGCGCGCACATTAAGATAATAAGGTACTGCACAACAATGTATGCACATATAAAACACTCCTCAATCCTCTTTGTTATGTGATGACGACAATTGTCAGGTGTAACAAACTTCAAAACATGTCTAAATACATGATCCCGTCTCCCTTGTTCCTCTCTCTCTCTCTCTCTCTCTCTCTCTCTCCACTCTACCCCTCCTCCCCCTCTCTCTTCTCTCTCTCCTCTTTCTCTCTCTCTCTACTACCCTCCTCTCCCCCCCTCTCTCTCTCTCTCCCTCTCTCTACCCTCTCTCTCCCTCTCTCTTCCTCTCCTCTCCTCCCCCTCTTCTCTCTCTTCTCTCTCCTCCCCTCTCCTCTCTCTCTCTCCCCTCTCTCACCCCC